>NW_006399852.1:11033775-11067258 GCF_000299155.1 Elephantulus edwardii
CCTGTACATCCACATCCCTCTGCTTCCAGCCTCTCCCGCCCCTCCTGGATCCTTATACTCCTTCTACAGTAATGATCTTATACAATATATCTCTTGTGGGATTGAGTTAGTTCACTCAGGATAATGCTCTCCGGTCCCTCCCAAGTTAGGTAATAATTTATAAAGTTATTGCTGTGCTTCAGTAACCTTTTTAACTGAAAAATGTAGGTACAACATTTTGGTTTTAGGTCTTGTCTGTCAGTTGATCATAGGTTTAATGCAAATAATTGCTAGTTTGGACTCTGGCCACTCCATGCTAAATTTTCACTGGTTTAGAATGTAAACTCTTGTTCTAAAATTATTATTCTCCTTTGCATTTGTGTAACCTCAGAAAAGATAAGACAGTGAGAGGTACATTTATTTGCCTGAGAAGACAGCAAATGGAACTTTGACCTCTTGAAAGAATCCTCTAAGAATCATCTAAAAAGAAAGGACTTGTTTTAAAATAATTTGGCAATTGAAAATAGAAATAATAAAATCCTTCCACTTGAAGTGGGTGTTTGAAAACTGTGTCTGATTTGCCCAGCACAACCTTTCCTTAGCATCATCCTCATCCTCATAATAATAAACAACTTGCATGCATCCAAGGAGAAATATCTATTTTCTAATTTGAGGATTCAATGAGGTTTTTTAAAGTAGAAAGACTGGAAAGCCATTGGGATAAAAGTCATAATACTCAAACTTTCCAAGTTTTTCAAGTATTTTTCACAAATAAAAGATAGCGGATTGGAAAATACATGTTCAGTTCCCTCTCCCATGGACCTGAGGAAGGAAGGATAATCATTCTATACCTTACTAATAAAGTGAGAGATGATTTTCACCCCATAATTAGGAATGCATTTGAAATGACCTGGGGATATTTAATGAGATTTGTTAGCACCACTTTCTGAACACTTGTTTTATTGAAGGTTAAAGTTTTATTGCACAGTAACTGTTTTAAATGACTCTCATAACTTAAAGGGGGGCTCTGGTGGCGTAGTGGTTAGGAGCTGTTCTGCGTCAGCAAAGGCATGTGGTTCAAGTCCACTGGCTGCTTCATGGGAGAAAGATGAGTAGTCTCTCCTCATGCAATTTACTGTCTCTGAACACTCACTGCAGGGTCAGCTATGAGTCAGTTCTAATTTTCACAAAACAACGTACAAAAGACCCTCAAAGTAGATTTAAAGAAATAAAAATCTGCTTTTTTTTTATTTTAAGGAAACATATGCTTAAGTTGTCATGTTACCTTCTCAGGAGCTGTTTGCAGGAATAGTATTCCTTTAGTTTGATGGAACCACTGATAAGCAAAAGCTACTTAAAATTAGTGCAACAGTCATTTTCTGATCTGAGATTGCTATCTCTCTCCCTTTATTTTCATAGTAACAGTGATTACTTCCCTTGTAGAGGTTATTACGTATTCCAGTTTGCAACAAACTGATTTGTGCAAAATTGACGTCTGTGGCATATTTTTCTGTTACTATCATCTGGATCTTTAAAGTTTCTGGGAAGCAGCGTCTAAGTCCAACATCATCACCATTGTTTTTTCTTTCTTTAAACTTTAAAGAGGTGTCGTGAATTGGAACCTTTCACTGGATGAAAAGAGAGCTCTCCAGTATTGTGAAATCCTGTGTTTGTGCCCATGTCATGAGATGTTCTTGTTTGCCAATGAGTCAGAACCAAGAACATAGCTGACCCTTCAGTGGGCTTTCAGAGGTGATAAATCACAGGGGAGGAAATTTCTCATCTTTCTCCTAGAGAGGAGCTGGTGGATTCAAACCATGTGCCTTTGGATTACAGCTCCTTAAAGGAAAACTGGGAAAGCAGAGACAGAGCTGAGAACATGGCTTCCACCATGTTTGCCACCAATAGAGACCAATGAACCGAAGGAAGCAGGTGTGAGGACTGACCAGTAAAGGATTAAATGCTCCATTTCTTTTAATCACTGAATATGGGGCTGCCACCAGGGCACTCCTTAAAGGCAAGGATGATAAAACTCCGTCTCACATACTTGGACATGTTGTGAGAAAGGGCCAGTCCTTGGAGAAGGAAATCATGCTTGGAAAGGTGAAGGGTCATTATAAGAGATCCCACTACAAGATGGATTGGCGTGATGACTATAACAACAGGGTCAAGTATGTCAGGGGTGGTGGGGATGGCCCAGGATAAGGCGAGATTTCGGTCCACTGTTGATAGGGTCGCTGTGAGTCACAATCCAGGTGATGGCTCCCACAGTGTGGGAGTGCCAACCACAGGCCGTGTCAGTCATATAAATTCTAATTCCTCTTACACAAATGCACTTTTAGAATCTTGGCCCAGTTAGCCCAGGAGCATTTTTCCCCCCTCAGTATCCTTATCCTCTACTGGGAGGTACCACACCTTACTTTAGCTTAAGTTAGTATTAAGTTACAGTTTTTACAGTTTTTTAAAAAACTCTTGAGAGTGTGTGTATGTGTTTGGAGATTTAGGTTTTCTAATAAGTGGAGTAGTAGTCAGTGATTTGATGGGACACCATCACTCTCCTTCAGTCATGCTTGACGAAAGCTTTCTGTTTTTAAAACAGAGGTTGTCAAGTGTTGTTTTGAATGGCAAACCCCATGGTTGACTTGAGGCATGGAGAACATTATTTTAGAAAAGAAATCTAACATCTGCTTGATACTTTATCCTTTGCAGCAGGAGAGTTTTATCTGACCGTCCACATTCCCTGGCTGCTGACTTGATTCTTGCTTCTATCGCAGAAGCTATTTTTGCACCTTTTGTGTCTTTTGAGGAACCGAGTGGGCCCGCTTACTCAAAATGATTCACGTCGCAAAGTGCGCAGGGTGTCCTGAAATGCTACCACTGTGATGTGCAAAAAAGACGGGGAGAATTCAAGCAATCTGCTTCTTTTGAAAAAGCATTTTCTGTGCTCATGTGAAATGGTTCTGGAGAAAGGCATTTTTTAAAATTAATTTTAATGAAAGTTCACAGAGACTTAGGGTTTCCAGTCATTCATTATTGCACTTTTCTCCCTGCCCACCCCCTCCCCCACAATTCACTCTTCTTGAAAAGAAAAAGAAAAAACTCTTTCATTGTTATCCACTCCCTCACCCCCAAGTCTGCGCCACTGTGCAGCTGTCACTCTGGACTTCTGTAATGACAAGACTACCCATTCATGTATTCCCTTTTAAACAGTTCCCTCCCTCATCTGTTTCAATGCAAAATACATCATTCCTCCCCTCCTTTTCTGTCTTCCTTCAACCTTGATGTCAGTCTCGTTTTACAACAGTGGCCCCATGCCATATTTGTGAGAAAGGCATATTTTAACTGCTGTGTCTGCTGTGCTTAGTCCTATGAAGGTTTTGGCGTTAACTTATCTAGAAGAGTGAACTCTTTAAAAAAAATGACAAATATACTGCAACTATCTTTGAACACAGAGATATAAGCCTCTTGATACTGGAAAATAAACTATCTTAAGATAGTGGGTTGCTTAATCTATTTGGTTTGAGTAGCTTGGCTGCGCTTTCATGCATTTGTTGACATCAGACTTTAATTTGAAGTATGAGAAAGTTTCTTCATTACCTTTTAGAGTTTATGAAGTTTCAGTATTTTGCTTTAGCTAAATATAGTTTTTAATTTAAGAAACTACTTCTAGCTCTGAATATAGCATTATCAAAGTAAATTAACTAGAGAAAAGGACTTTTTTATAGGTTATATCAGAGTTCATCCTGTGGTACATAGTTACTGACGGACCAGAACAAGTTTTGTAGGTGCTCAACTTAGGGCAGAACTGTATCAGAGACTCTGATGGGATACTTCATTGGTCCATAATACAAGCATTTACTCAGAAGATTAAAACTCTATTTTTGAAAAAAGGAAATCTTTTCTTTTTTGTAAAGAAGAAAGAATTCTTCCTGAGGGCTCCAGTTCCAATATCCTCTGCTAAGGAAAGGCAGTTTTTGTGGGTTATTAACAAGCATTCTATTTTAATGTCTTTATGAGTTCCATCATCATCTAAATCTTCTTGTTCATTTTTAGATTCCCAGAAGTTGTGCATGATGAGTTCCTGTGGGGAGAATTGGCATCTTGGAAAGCAAAGAAGGTTGTGATGCAGTGTTTTGATATGAGGAGAAAAGGTTAATGACTGAAATTTATTCTTCTGCTCTGTTAGTTCTGTATGTAACGCGATAGTGCTTTTGCTTACAATATTCATCTGAAAAATGGATTTTGTTATTGAAACTGGGAGATACCATTGTTCTGTTTGGAGGGGAAAGGATTCTGAGGATTTTATTTTATTTTATTTTGCTTTTGTAATAAACCAGTTTCAATCATCATCTCCTTAATTGTGATACAGTAGCCAAGTTCTTTATACATTTATTTTAATGTGTAATTCCTTTTGGTAAATCCTAATAATTTCCTTCCACCTAATGGTGAGGTATTAGGAGAGTGAAATGACAGTAATAGTTATACAAAAAAATTGATGACAAAAATATTTAATGTGGCATGCTAAAGTCAAAATATCTTGACTAATTATGCAAACTATATGAATATGTGCAGTAATAGCTGCATTATGGTTACATAGAAAAATTCATTTCACTTTCATATTAAATTTTAAATATCAAATTCCCTTCTGAGGTAGCTCAAACTAGAGTGTGATCATACCCACATTTTTACGTTTCTCTGAAAGTTCTCTACGTTGCTTGGCAAAGTTTTCTATAATCTACAGTATTCTCCTCTAATTGGTAGCTTGTTCGTTTTTTGGGGAAGACTAAGGTGATTCTGGGAATTTTTGCTAATAAAAAGAGGCATTTATGATAAATCTGGCTCTCAGGAAAAGTGCCTTTTTAAAATCATCCTGTGGAAATAAGTCTGTATTCAGTTGGACACTGGCACTCATCATGCTTTTCTGGTAGGCATTTTTTAACTCATCCAGTCCTTTCATGTAAAACCTCAGCTGGGGAGCTGTGAGAGAGAGAGAGAAAGAAGGGGTGGAGAGTGGGGTCCTGCCTGCAGTGAGTAGGAGTAGGTCATGGGTTGTTGTGTACCATCATGTCTGAACCGATCCATAGCTCACCAGCCAGCGGGTTTTCAAAGGCTGGAAATCGCACCAGTCGAGATTGCCCATCCTTCTCCCACAGGGCAGCTGGTGGATTTGAACCACATTTGGATGCATTTTTTTTAAAACCAATATGAGGAAAATTCACCTCTAAAGTGTTCCTCTGTATTAATATCTTAAGCCATAGCCTATTAATAAGTATAATGCTATATTTTTTTAAAAGGCTTATTTATTGACCTGTTTCTTTATGAAAATGTTTAAAGAGAAGGGTGTTTGTTGCACTTATTTTATACCATTATGAGTTAGGATGTTATTATTTAAGGCTCACTTAAAGCCACTACTCAACTAATGATTAATTTCCTGAGGTATTTTTTTTTTCTGAGGTAGCATTTTTGTAAGCAAAGCACCGAATCTACAACCCTGGATACTGTAGCCTTTTATTCATCTGCAAAGCAAGCCTTCCTTCCTGCCAATCCCACCCAGCTGTTATCCTGAAGAGACCTCTCTCAGGACTCCACAGGAGGCTGTTCTGGGCCTTTCCTTTATGGGCCTGTCTGAGGAAATTATTTAACTGGGTGCCAAGTTTATTTGAGTGCGACTGTGAAGAGTGGCCAAGGAGAGGGCACACTTTGAGGGAGATACGATTCCTTCATGAAGAATCTTTTTCTTTTCTTTTGCTGCAGTCTCTTTAGTTCCATTGCCACTGAAGTAGTCCCATGGAGTGTTTTGCCTCTTTTCAACACTACATCCCTCTGAAATACATGAAGGGCTTGCTTGTATTTGCTGCCTACCAGTCTTTGATGGACTGTAGCACCATCCACAGGAAACCTCTGGATTAAGGGAAAATTTAAATGTGAATGTGAATCTGTATTTGGAAGCCTGCTCCTTTGCTGGCAGTAAGAACCTGCAATGACTTTGCTTGAGCTTTGGTTACCATAAAAAGACATCTCAGTGAATTAAATGATAACTAGCTTCTTTCTTTTTAGAAGAGAATTGCTCTTACATTGTGTTTTTTAACATATCAATTGGGAACACAGTGAAATTTATTTTTAACATATAATTAGGCATTGTGAAAAATGAGTTGAATCCACATTAATTGTGGTAAAGTAATATAACAATCCTTAATTATATTAGTATAGGTCTTTATAGATCTAAGTAGACATATGCATTGAGACAAACTAAAATTATATGCCTATCCATATATATTGGAAGCAGGAGTGTCATCCACTTCCACAATAGCTTGCCTCTGGAAACTCTGTGAACCTGGAGAAAAGACGAAAGTTATACAGCAAGTGTCCAGGACTTCGTTCATAGGGTCACTATGCGACTTGACTGCACTTAACAACACAGCAACAACAACATCCATATATATGTATGTGTGTGTATATATATATATGATTGTTTGTAATACTATTATGGAGTTCAAAGAAAATATTTTCCTAGATTCAGAATATAGCCATAATTAGTCATATTAATACAGATCTTTATAGTTATGCTGCTGTTGTTGTTATTGTGTGCCATCAAGTTAGAACAGACTGGCTTCATAGCCAGTGACCCTCCAGTGGGTTCTAAGAGACAATAAATCACAATGGAAGATACTTCCTATTCCTCTTCCACGGAGAAACTTGTAGGTTCAAACCATGTACCTTTGGAATTGCAGCACTGCTTCTTACCATGAGGCCACCAAACCTCCATATTGAAAAACTTATAAAGTATCATTCTTTCAACTTGGAATCTACTCATAGCTGACCCTCCAGTGAGCTTCTGAGGTTACAAATCATACACAAAGAGATTTCCCATGTTTCTTGCTTGGGGCCATGATGGGTTCAGATCATCTGGGAAGTATGATCTTTGGCTTAACAGAGACCCTATGGACTAGGCCACTGGAGTTCATATATTGAGAAAATGAAACAAAATTGTAGGAATACACTTGTATTTGATGGATTGTAGTATAATGGGTTTCAAAGTAAAGTATGTTCATCAGCTATTAACATCAGTTGCCTCATATAGTATGTATTTGCTGCTTCAAGGAAATGGAGCAATACTGTGCTTATAACAATGGGCTCAACCAGCAACACTTGTGACAATGGTCCAGGACCAGGCAGTGTTTTGCTCCATGGTACATAGGGTTACTTGAGTCAGAACAGACCCACTGACAATGGTCAACAGTAAACAACAACTAGTTATAAATAGGTCTTACCATCTGCCACATTTTCTTGCATTTAAGGCTTAAAGCCAGGTTGCATAAATGGTTTGCCTCCACCACTAACCTATAGTTAGTTGACAGTTCAACGCACCCAGTGTCACTGCTGATCAGAAAGACTTGCCGATTTGCTTTCATAAACGTTACAGGCACAAAAGTCCTGTGGAACTGTTCTACCCCATAGCATATGGGACCAACATGAATTAGAATTGATTTTGTGGCAGTATGTTTAGTTTATAAATAAAAAAATACAAATTCAATAACGAGGGCCATTGTTCAAAGACTTAAGTGGCCAAAGGAAACAATACCTTAATAAGAAAGATGAATGTCATTACCAGATCTGAGTTAAATGCAGTACTGACACAGTGACTGCAATGCTGGGCTTGAAGATAGTCAAGATCATGATATGGGGTAGGATAGTGCAAAGTTCAGACCTGTTGTTCATAGGGTCACTGTTAGTTGTAGTTGACTCAAGGGCATCTAACAACACAATGAAATTTTGTAAGCTTTGTGACAATTAAATTTTGAAAGCCTTGTGATTTTTAAAAATGAATTCCTTTTCCTAAGTGCTCATTGAGAAACGAGCAAAGCCACTTTTGAACACTTCCAACCCAAGTTTGGTTGTAAAGAGAAAGGCATGCCCTGTACATCCAGAAATTAAGAGACACTCAGTATATGCTGCTGAATATTCTGTTTGTCAGATAAAGCAGTTGTGGCGGCTTAAGTGGTAAGGAGTAGCACTGCCAATCCAAATGAGGTTCAAATCTACCAGCTACGCCACAGGAGAAGGGTGGGCAGTCTTCTCCCATGCAGTTCACTGCCTTTGAAAACCCACTGGGGGTTTAGCTATGGGTCGGTTCTGATGTGACGATCCACAATATCATCCACAAGATAAATGACAAGAGCTGCATCTCTAACGGTTCATGAGGAGGATAATTCCCAAAAGGACCATCGCTCACCTTTTCCCCCTCTTCCTTTTCTATGTCTTGGTAACTTCAAGAAACAAAATGATATGATGACTAGCAGTAAATTGAAAAGTCCCGGTCCCGGAGCTGCAGCTGCAGAGTCAGGATTTCGCCGCCTTGCGCCACCGAAGCCCGCCCGACGTGCATTCCCGGTACCTTCCTCATCCAAATCCAGTATGGCTACTCTCAAGGATCAGCTGATTCAGAATCTTCTTATGGAGGAACAGACCCCCCAGAATAAGATTACTGTTGTTGGGGTTGGTGCTGTTGGCATGGCCTGTGCCATCAGTATTTTAATTAAGGACTTGGCAGATGAACTTGCACTTGTTGATGTCATGGAAGGCAAATTAAAGGGAGAGATGATGGATCTCCAACATGGCAGCCTTTTCCTTAGAACACCAAAAATTGTGTCTGGCAAAGACTACAACGTAACTGCAAATTCCAAGCTGGTTATTATCACAGCGGGAGCACGTCAGCAGGAGGGGGAAAGCTGTCTCAGTTTGGTCCAGCCTAATGTGAACATCTTTAAATTCATCATTCCTAATGTTGGAAAGTACAGCCCAAACTGCAAGCTGCTTGTTGTTTCTAATCCAGTGGATATCCTTACCTATGTGGATTGGAAGATCAGTGGCTTTCCCAAAAACCGTGTTATTGGCAGTGGATGCAATCTGGATTCAGCGAGGTTCCGTTACCTAATGGGGGAGAGGCTGGGAGTTCACGCATTGAGCTGTCATGGCTGGGTCCTTGGAGAGCATGGAGACTCTAGTGTGCCTGTATGGAGTGGAGTGAATGTGGCTGGTGTCTCTCTGAAAAATCTGCATCCTGAATTAGGTACTGATTCAGATAGGGAACAGTGGAAAGAGGTTCACAAGCAGGTGGTTGACAGTGCCTATGAGGTGATCAAACTGAAAGGCTCTACCTCCTGGGCCATTGCACTGTCTGTGGCAGATCTGGCAGAAAGTATAATGAAGAATCCTATGCGGGTACATCCAATTTCCACCATGATTAAGGGTCTTTATGGAATTAAAGATGATGTTTTCCTTAGTGTTCCTTGCATCTTGGGGCAGAATGGAATCTCAGACGTCGTGAGGGTGACACTGACTCCTGAGGAAGAGGCCCGTCTGAAGAAGAGTGCAGATACACTTTGGGGAATCCAAAAAGAGCTGCAGTTTTAAAGTCTTCTGTTGTACCATTTCACTGTCTAGGCTACAAAAGGATTTTAGTTGGGGGTTGTGCATGTTGTCCTTTTTATTCAGTCTGATTAAAGCGGTAAAATATGACATAGGAAAAACATCCATTTCCTAAAGGTAGACATAGGAATGGTCCATAAAACCCTACAGCTATGTTCTGATGGTGGTACTTACCTTGTGCAGTTCTAAACTGGTTAGTATAATAGAATTCCACCACGTCTCAGACACCACTGCCAATGTTGCACATGCTGCAGCTGCCCTTCAAACTAGAATGTTTACTGTGTTAAATAATTTTGGCCTAGTATAAGCTTTTTATTTTTTAGTCACATTCTGTGCTCTAATGTACAAATTCAATATTGCATGTCTTGTACATTATTGTTCTAAAGGATCTTATTTTGTGTACTATATTTATCAGAGTAATGTATAATGCAACTCTGATAATGTGATGTAAAATGTAAAGATCTACATATAAGCATTGCAGCAGTATCATACCAACTAAAACACCAAATAAACCATGAACAGTGAAAAAAAAAAAAAAAAAAGAAAAGTCCCCAAGGAGTGTTTTGGAGCTAAGAATATAGCACTAAATATTGTTCGAGCTTAGTGTAAAACTCTCACAAGACTTAAGCAGGATTCTCATCTGTAATATCTGTAAGGCTTTCACTGATATAAAAATGAGATCTTACGATGCAGAGAAGTGTGGCCCAGTGAAATTCCCAGGCAGGCACTCTCTCTCTCTCTCTTCCTAAAGAACCAGGAGTGAGAAAGCATGGGATGACTGTCATATTTCAGGATAAAATGGCAAGACATTTTAGCTAAGTTTGTCTCAGAAATTTAGCTGGAAGAAATCTTCTTTGCCAAATCTATTTGGATAATTGGTGTATCCTGTAATGGGACCAACATTTTTCATTTTAAAATCTGGATAAAAAGTATGTTGGCATTTAGGATGATTTTGCATTAACCTTAGTAAAGTTGATTTTTTTTTGGGGGGGGGGGTTAAATTTGCTTTTGTTGTTGAGGGCCATGGAGTGGGCCCTAACCTGTAGCATCCTCACGTGGCAGTTTATATGCGTGTCACAGAGTTTTGTTGGCCATCATCTTTTTTTAAAAAAAATTTTTGTTATTAATTTTAATGGAAATTTACAGAGATTTTGGATTTCCATTCATTCATTGTTGCATTTTTCTCCCTGCCCACCATCCCCCACTCCCAGTTCACTCTTCTCTTTGAAAAGTGAAAGAAAAATTCTTTCATTGTTTTACAATCCCTGCCCCCCAAGTCCACTCACTATGCAGCCTTCATTCTGATCTCCTGTCATGACAATAATGCCTAATCACATATCCCTTTTCATCAGTTCTCTCCCTCATCTGTTTCAATGCAGTATACATTGTTTAGCCCATCTTCCTCAGCCTCCCCCCCAACCTGCCACCTACTTTAAGGACGCAGGTCGCAGGTTTTTCTTCCTCAGAGACTTTGAGTGGGCTCAAACTGCCAACCTTTTGGCTAGCAGTTGAGCACTGCATCATTGTGCCACCAGGTCTTCTTAAAAAAATAGTACTGCTTTTTCTGGTGCAAAGAACAACTAACTCATTGCCATTGAGTCAGAACGGAGTTATAGCTGATTCTCCAGCCAATATTCCAGTGGTAGATTGAGGGTCCTAGAGAGGCAGCACTTTGGTTTAGCAACACAGCTCCCTCTGGGCTATGCCACCAGGACTCCCCTGTCTTCTAAACGTTAAACTTAATAGCAGTTACCTGAATATCATACACAGTCTTTATTCTGACCATTACATATCTGCTTATGAATTTTCTGTATATTACTTTTCTACATGTTCTAGTCTGATTTCTAATTGCAAAATACTGTTGCCTTTGCTTAGATTTTAAATGGTTCATCTGTTTTATGATATGCCCTTAATCATTCAGAATTGTATATGTCAGTTTCAGAATGCACACTACCTTTTGTTTCTGTAAATCCTAAGTGTTAAATCTGTCTGATTCTTTAAAGGTATTACAGCATTGCAGGGAGCGCTGGTGGCCTAGTAAATAAGGAGTTGTACAGCCAACCCAGTTCAAATCCACCAGCTATTCCACAGGAGAAAGATGGCCAGTCACCTTCTGTGGGATTTTCAGCCTCTGAACACTTATTGGAGATTCAGCTATGGATTAGTTCTGACCCTATGGCGATGAGAATGACAGCATTGTTAGCTAAGAGCATTATATTGTACATGATAATTTATTAAATCTACTTTTCAGTCTCTTTATCCATAAAATTTTATGTACTTATTTTATACTTGTTTTAAAGGGAAATTTTATCTTCTGTGTAAACCATTGATTGAGAAGTGACCATGTCCCTAATTTTCACTTCTAGGCTCTTTATTTTCTACTTAAACTTTTTTCTTAAAACTTTTTTGAAAAAGAAAAACAAAAAAATCATAGTTTGTTGTAAAAACTTACTGAGGGCGCAAGGAGCTGCTTTAGTTACTAATGTAATATGTAGATTTTTAACATTTTCTTAGCTTATCGATTTGATTTCTAAGAAATGACGTTTTAGGGCCAATTTTTTTTTGTTCTGTTTCTTTTATTGTTTTTGTGTCAGAACCCAATCATAGCTGAACCTTCATAAAGTTTGCCAGTTTTGAAACTGAACCAAAGGAGATTCTGTGTTTCCCCCCTTCTAATCTGGTGGGTTAGAACCCCAGAGACACATAGCCTTTGAATTAGTAACTCAGCTCCTTACAAATTGCACACACAAAGCTCAGGTCTACTCTCCTGTGGCCAGTACATATTTCCACATTTCAAATAAAGAAGTTAAGTGGAAGCATTTATGAAAAGGCATTATTAAAGATACATTGTTTTAAGTTGTAATAAATTAGAGGTAGGGCAAAATCTCTACCTAGGCTTGGAGGCCTGCCAAACTTGAATTTTAATTCTAGTTCTGCCACTCAAATTCTCTTAAATAAAAGCCTAGTCTGTGAATAACTTACTGCATAGGTTTAAAGGAGCTCTGGTGGCCTAGAGGGTAATGAATTGTGCTGCCAACTCAAAAGCAGGTGGTTCGACTCTGGCAGCTACTTGGTGGGAGAAAGACGGGCAGTCGCCTCCCGTGTGATTGACAGCCTCTGAACACCAAGTAGAGGGTCAGCTGTGAGTTGGTTCCAGCTAACCAGCACATAACAAAAGCAAGCATAGGTTAAAGAATCGCAGTCGTGCAGTGATTAAAGCACTTGGCTGCTAAATTAAAAGTTGGTACTTCCAATCCTCCAGCTACTAAATGAGAGACGGGTGGAGGAAGCCTGCTTCAGTGACGATTTAGAGGTTGGGAAACCCTCTCGGGCTATTCCATTTCTGTTCTATAGGGTCATTGTGAGCTGAAATAGACTTGATGGCAGTGAGTTTAGGTTTGGGTTTATTGTGTAGGTTGTCATAAAAATCAAGTAAGATGATGTATATGAAACTAATAGCATTGGCATATGGTAAGTGATAACTATAAGTGGTAAATAGTAACAGTAGTAATAATGGAACTGCATAGATCAATGCCATTATAAAATAAGATCTCTAATCTACATTATGCCAGCTGACCTCTGAGCCCTATTTAAGGAAAGATGGGTACATGTTTCTCTCTTGAATTGGAAATACCCTACAGTTAAGTGCTAACTACTAAAGTTTGGCAGGTTCCAAAGACCAAGAAGCCACTTTGAGGAAAGGTCTGGTGCTCTGATTCTCAAAGGCCCCAGTTCTGAAAACACTGTGGGGTGCAGTTGTATGGTGACACACAGATGGGTCACTGTGACTCACCATTGACTTGACAGTAAATGACTGGGATGTTGCGGGGAGCTTGCTTTTTGAGTCTGAGGATTTGGTTGTGTTTTGGGGTGTTTGTTTTTCACATATGAAACTGGGCAGAAGTTTCATTTCTATGAACAATAACTCCTTAATGAACTCATTGCTGTTGAGTCAGAACTGAATCATAACTGACCCTGTAGCTAGTTCTGAAAAGTTGTTAATCTCAGGGAGAAGACTGCTCATTTTCCCCTGCCGGAGCTGCTAGTGGTTTTGAACCAGCAGAGAAGCACCACCTTTCGATTAACAGTACAATCCTCTATAGATGATGCCACTCTAAGTATCTTAGCTAAACAAAAAGTTTAGCTAATTTAAGTTTGACTTTATATAGTCTAGTTGACATGGGTATTGAAATTGACAGGTAAATTTGCATGCTGCAGTCATTGTTATGTAAGTTCTTCCTTTTAAGTTCTCCTTTCAGTTTTTACACTGCTGGTAGAAATGTAACATGGTGCAAGCTTTGGTGGCCTAGTGGGTGACCAGCTTCCCTGCTAACCCAAACCATTGTAGTTTGAATCCTCCAGCTGCTCCTCCCATATGTATTGCTGCCTCTGAAAACCTACTGCCAGATTAGCTATGGGTCAATTCTGACTCATCTGTACATAACAGCTCTTTGGAAGGCAGTCTGATATGTCCTTAAAACATTGAAAACAGAAGTTCCATTTGGCCTGTTTCACTACTAAAATCTATACCCTAAAGAAATAAGAACCACAGTATGAAAAAATAAATAAATAAATTTTAAAAAAAAAGAACCACAGTATGAACAGATAATATGCACACCCATGTTTAGTGCAGCGTAATTTAAAATAGCAAAGAGATGAAGACAGCCCATGTGCCTATAAACAAATATGTGCATAGAGAATCTGTGGTACGTTCACACAATGCAATAGCATGCAGCATTGAAAAACTATAAAAAAATCCTCATTATTGTTCTCATAATGTTGTTCTCTTAATTGAACTTGAAATAAAGAACACCACAACAACATGGACAAGTCTAGATGATGCTGTGCTGAATGAAATAAGTCAGTAACCAAAGAGCAAAGTATAAGGCCACCATCATGAAAACTAGAGCGAGGTTTACATATGGAGAGAATTAATCTGGTATGGTTATCAGAAAGAGATAAACAATGAAAATAAATGGGTAAAAATCCAAATATTCTAGTGAAGTAGATGATCAAACATTATAGTTCTTTTAATTAAGAATAACTTAAAATATGCCTGATTGAGGTTTTTTTAAAAAAGCTAAGGAAAGGTTTATACAAATAATCAACCTTGAAGAGGTTAGCCAGGAAGAAATGGGAAATAGGAGGGAGCCAAGATGAATAAAATAGAGTGGGTGAGAGGAGAGTGCAGTGGAGGTTTGATGAGACATTCTGATTAACTGAATCAAGCTATTAGAATCGATGTAGTAAAATAATATGTATATGAATGATTGAGTGAAAACTATTTTTTAAAAGAATGCTTAGGGAAATTACTGGGTTAGGGGACAGTAAAGAAAGAGATGAGAATTCATGTTTAGTTTTCTGACAGCAGAATTGTCAGTCTATAGTGCTTCGTGACTATTGCCAAAAGAAACTTTTAATGACAGAGATCATGCAGTGGAAATCTGTAGACTATCAATTTATCCTTCAAAAGACGTATTGAACTTATAAGATATTCTGTGACCTTTGCCCTTTCCTAAATGCAACTACTATCATCATTGTCACATTATCACTCTAGCTTTCTATGTTAAACAGCATATTGGACATGGAAGTAAAATTTTAAGTTATCTTTGAATTTTGCTTTGACGATCATGATAGTTCTTTTTCACTAGTCAGTATTTTTCTACAAAAGTAGAGATATTGATGTTAAAATAAATAAATAAGCACACACTGTAACATAGAAACCCCTTTCCCCCCTGTCCTCTGACTCTCTGATTCCACTTCTGCAATTGAAATACTGTTAGCAGTTGCCTGGAATCATTGAAGAAAATTGCTGTTTATTGCCTGCTTCCACAGCAATAGAATTGTGATAGACATATGTAATTTTTGCACTTCATGCCACTGTCTTCTGAACAGATTTTTGTGGTGTAGGTATAGTTGCACTCCATTTTTCAGAAGGCTTGGTTTTATAACTGAGCCATAATTTATTTAAACAGTCCTTATTCATGTTTGTGCCTTTGTCCCATGCATATCTGTAAGGATACATTCCTAGCAATGAAATTTCTGAGCCAGAGTGCTTGAATTTTCCTATTTTGATAGGTATTTCTGCTATACCCATCAAGGAAACACTTTAGCTTTCATCTTAATTGATACAAATAGCATTGAACTGTTAAAAACCCTCTGGATTCTATATTAAACCAATCATCCATTCCCCTTTGGAAATTGAACCTAAGTTTACCACCTCAAAGTTAGTAAATTGCAGGCCTTCCTGAAACATTCACAGCCAACTGGAGTAATTCTTCACTCGGCTTGATGTAAATTTTCTGAAAAGTAAATTTGTTCTTTTAAATGTGAAAATCTAAAGGATCAGTCCAAAGCCACTCTTCCAACCTTTTTAATATCTAGGGATTCAGAATGAGCCTTACTCTGCCAAAAGGCTGAGATGTGTTGATATAATAACCTCATACCCTATGAAATAGCACTGTGAAGTTTTTATAACATTTTCTCTCTGATTCAATTCTGGACACAATGTCAATATAGCAATCGACATTTTAATGTAGTGCATTTAAAGACAGTTCTTTGTGCTTCTGAATATGGTATGGTGAACCTTATGTATAATGAAGTTGAAATTTATAACTAGCAACATTAGGGCTTAATGAAGAGTTTTCTAACTTCATTTCTTTTGTTCCAGGAAGCGACAGGACAATCATGCCCATTAGAACTCCAAATAGTCCAGGTAATCATTTCATTTTTCTCCCCAGACAGTCCCTGTAGATATGCTTTGTTGCCTGTATTATATATGTTTCAGAATCTTATTGTTTAAGGACGTTCTTCTTCCTTTTCTAAAATTCTATCTTAATCACTGACTCGGTACATTTAGTCTAGCTACCCTGTTCATTACTTTCAACTTTCACATTTAGAACACTTCACCATGCACATCATAAAACTGGATTAGGAATAGTCTTAATGTATCTTAATGAAGGATTCAGATTTATATGGTTTTATACTTTTTAGAAAAATGGAGTTTCTTTAAATTAGTTTCTAATAAAAATTAAGCAGCATTGAAAAGAAACAGGAAGGAGATTTATATTTATGATTTAATGCTAAATTTGGACTCTGAATCCTTCAGTCATCTTCCTAGGAGGCCCCATAGCATAATGTTTCAATATGAGCTGCTTAACTGTGTCATTTGAACCCGCCAACCACTTCACATTGGAAAGAAGTCCAGTCAATATGTTTGTACACTTCTTGCTAAAAATCTCAATGAAACAGCTATACTTGGTCTTCTATATTTCCTGAATGTAAGAGTCAACTTGACTGCACAGAACAATAACAACACAGTTGTGTAACTTGTCACTTTGAGGAGAATTGTCTTCATAGTCTGTAGAGGTGTGATGCTGACGTAAAGCCACACTTCTCTGGTGGTTCATGTCCACCAGCAGCTTCTCAAGAGAAAGATAGGCAATCTCCTCCCATGCACTTTGTAACCTGGGAGTACGCACTGAAGATTCTGCTGTGTGTCTGTTCTGACTTGACACCAACGAGGGAGAGATAGATAGATAGATAGATGATAGATAGATAGATAGATAGATAGATAGATAGATAGATAGATAGATAGATAGATAGATAGAAAATTCCTTGAAGTGAAATGATTTTCATTTTACCCAGTTTCTGGCGTTTCACCTAAGACTGATTTTGAATTCTTGCCTGGTAACTGGTTTGACCCACCCTTTATGTTTTCCCTTTTCTTCAGGTCTTTGCATCTTGGTGAAATCAGCCGTGGAACCTTGTACTAGTTGATGGACAGAATTTTCCGTAAACTATTCCTCATCCCCCACCTCATCCTGAATGCCATAAGACATCTTTAGAGATTTGCACTTAGCTTCCAGATGGACGCTTCTAGAATGGAGAGAACTGTGTTATAGCCTGGGTCCAAGGACATTATCCTGTAACGCCCACAGACTGCGGTGTGGGTGTGGAAGTTCCAAAGAGTAAAGAGCAATCAACAAACTTTGCAGACACCCCGGAACATGGGAGCAACGGAGCTTTAAGGAAAGCACAGCTTTGGATGTGCCCCATGTGTCTTCTCGGCTTTCACACCAACTAGCACTTGAGACCTTGTGTAACAAAATGGACACTGGGGACACAGCTCTAGGACAAAAAGCTACCTCAAGGTCTGGAGAAGCAGATAAAGCGTCAGGTAGATGGAGACAGGAGCAGTCAGCTGTTAAGATGAGCACTTTTGGCAGCCTGGAAGGACAGCGGCAGCCGCAAATCGAGCCTGAGCAAATCGGGAACCCAGCCTCAGCACAACTCTTTGGTTCTGGGAAACCGGCCTCCCCCAGTGACGTGGCCCAGCAAGTCTCAGAGAAGCAATACCCGCCGCACCGTCCGAGTCCTTACTCATGCCAACACTCACTCCCCTTCCCTCAGCACTCATTGCCACAGGGGGTCATGCACAGCAACAAGCCCCACCAGACCCTCGAAGGCCCTCCGTGGCTTTTCCCCGGCCACCTGCCCTCTGTCACCTCCGAGGACTTATTTTCTTTTCCCCTCCACGGCCACGGTGGCGGTTATCCCAGAAAAAAGATGCCCAGCCTGAACCCTGCGTACAGCCAGTACTCCCAGAAGAGTATCGAGCAGCCCGAAGATGCTCACAAGAAGGAGCACAAACCCAAGAAGCCCGGCAAGTACATCTGCCCCTACTGCAGCAGGGCCTGTGCCAAACCCAGCGTGCTCAAGAAGCACATCAGGTCCCACACCGGCGAGCGGCCCTACCCCTGCATACCCTGCGGTTTCTCTTTCAAGACAAAAAGCAATTTGTACAAGCACAGGAAGTCCCATGCGCACGCAATTAAGGCTGGCTTGGTCCCTTTCACAGAGTCAGCTGTAGCTAAATTGGACCTGGAGGCCGGTTTTATTGATGTCGAAGCAGAAATCCACTCGGATGGGGAGCAGAGCACAGACACGGACGAGGAGAGCTCGCTGTTTGTGGACACTCCTGACAAGATGAGCCCTGGGCCACCCATCCCGTTGGACCTTGCAGGCAGGGGCAGCTACCACAGCTCCCTGGAGGAGACCCTGGGGGGTCCCATCAAGGTGCCCATTCTGATCATCCCCAAGAGTGGGCTGCCGCTGCCCAGCGAGAGCTCCCCGTATGTGGGCTCAGAGATGCTCCCCAACCCTTTGCACGCCAAGGCTGACGACTCTCACACCGTGAAGCAGAAACTGGCCCTGAGGCTGTCAGAGAAGAAAGGCCAGGACTCCGAGCCCTCGCTCAACCTTCTGAGCCCGCACAGCAAAGGCAGCACCGACTCCGGCTACTTCTCTCGCTCAGAAAGCGCCGAGCAGCAGATCAGCCCCCCCAACACCAATGCCAAGTCTTACGAAGAGATCATCTTCGGCAAGTACTGTCGGCTCAGCCCGAGGAATGCGCTCAGTGTGGCGGCCACCAGTCAGGAGGGCGCCACCATGGGCCGGAGAGGCCTCATGGAGCCCCTGCCTCATGTCAACACCAGAATGTTCGAGGATCCCGTGTCACAGCTGCTCCCGGGCAAGGGGGACCTTGACCCCAGCCAGGCAGCCATGCTGAAAGCCCCTAAATTCAACAGTGAGCCCCGACAATCCCAGCCCATGGCCTCATCTATCAGAAATGAAGGAAAACTGTATTCAGCGAATTTCCCAGGCAGCAGCCCCATGCTCTTAGAAGCTCCCGTCGACTCTTCACCCCTTATTAGAAGCAACTCCATGCCAACTTCTTCAGCCACCAATTTAAGTGTGCCCCCTTCTCTGAGAGGGAGCCACTCATTTGATGAAAGGATGACAGGTTCAGACGACGTGTTCTACCCGGGGACAGTGGGGATCCCCCCTCAGCGCATGTTAAGGAGGCAGGCAGCGTTTGAGCTGCCTTCAGTTCAGGAGGGGCACGTGGAGGCGGAGCATCATGTCAGGATGTCCAAAGGCATCACAGGTTCATTCTTGAAGGAGAAGAAATTGATCCCAGGGGACCGGCTTGGGTATGACTATGATATGTGTCCAAAACCCTACAAGAAGTGGGAGGACTCCGAAACCTCAAAGCAAAGCTACAGGGACATTTCCTGCCTGGGTTCTTTCAAACACAGTGGAGACTATTTTATGGATTCCTCGGTGCCATTGCAGGGCGTGCCAACCATGTTTGGGACGACGTGTGAGAATCGGAAACGCCGCAAGGAGAAGAGTGTCGGGGATGAGGAGGACACCCCCATGATTTGCAGCAGTGTTGTGAGCGCGCCCATGGCCATCATGACTTCAGAGTATGACCCCAAATTGCAGGTGCAGGAAGGAGCCCGGGGTGCTTTCGCCATGGGTGGACATGAGAATCCCTCTCTGGGGCACTCTGAGCGCTTTGACCTGGGCCGACCCCAGCTGTCATCAGGGAGCCATTCTCTGGGGTCAGAGGAGTCACCCTCGGGCCCTGATTCAGACAAGATGTCAGACCTGGGGGCTCGGAAGCCACCTGGCAATGTGATTTCTGTGATTCAGCACACCAACTCTCTGAGCAGGCCCAACTCCTTCGAAAGGTCAGAGTCGACCGAGCTCTCCGCATGCCCACAGGATAAAGCCTCTTCGCCATCGGAGACGTGTGATAGTGAGATTTCCGAGGCCCCAGTGAGTCCGGAGTGGGCTGCCCAGG
This sequence comes from Elephantulus edwardii, assembly GCF_000299155.1. NCBI lineage: Eukaryota > Metazoa > Chordata > Mammalia > Macroscelidea > Macroscelididae > Elephantulus > Elephantulus edwardii. Next base: position 11,053,835 of record NW_006399852.1, read on the forward strand.
GGGACAGTGCGGAGAGCGGGGGGAAGCCATCCCCGGCCCAGCCGGCCCAGCAGCAGTCCTGTCACGCCCAGCCCAGGCTGGTTCGCCAGCACAACATTCAAGTCCCTGAGATCCGTGTCACCGAAGAGCCTGACAAGCCAGAGAAGGAGAAGGAGGCCCAGAGCAAGGAGCCAGAAAAGCCTGTGGAGGAATTCCAGTGGCCCCAGAGGAGTGAAACCCTCTCCCAGCTCCCAGCTGAGAAGTTGCCCCCGAAGAAGAAGCGTTTGCGACTGGCAGACATGGAACATTCTTCTGGGGAGTCCAGCTTTGAGTCCACGGGAACTGGCCTCTCCCGCAGCCCCAGCCAAGAGAGCAACTTATCCCACTGTTCCAGCTTTTCCATGTCTTTTGAGAGAGAAGACAGCGTGAAGCTCGCCGGCCCTCCCAGGCAGGATGAACTCGGGAAGCATTCCGAGTTCCTGACTGTCCCTGCTGGCTCCTACTCCTTGTCTGTCCCTGGCCATCACCACCAGAAAGAGATGCGACGCTGCTCCTCCGAGCAGATGCCCTGCCCTCACCCGACGGAGGTCCCTGAAATCCGGAGCAAGTCCTTTGATTATGGCAACCTGTCTCATGCTCCTGTGGCCGGAGCGTCCACCTCAACCCTGTCACCATCCCGAGAGAGGAAGAAGTGCTTCCTGGTGCGACAGGCCTCGTTCAGCGGTTCCCCTGAGGTTGCCCAGGGTGAAGCTGGGGCAGAGCAGGGGGTGAAGCAGGAGCAGATGGAGCACCTGCACGCAGGCCTCAGGGCTGTGTGGCACCACGGCCCCTCTGCCGTGCTCCCTCCCCTGCCACCCGACGACCCCGGGAAGCAACCTGTGGGGCCCTGTACCCCACTCGCCTCGGGCTCCCTCCACCTGGCCCCACAGCAGATCATTCACATGGACAGTCAGGAATCTTTGCGCAACCCCCTGATGCAGCCCGCACCTTACCTGGCCGGCAAGCACTTGTCCGAACAGCCTCGTTTATTCCCCCATCAAGAGACGCTTCCCTTTTCCCCCATCCAGAACGCCCTCTTTCAGTTCCAGTACCCCACCGTCTGCATGGTTCACCTGCCAGCTCAACAACCTCCCTGGTGGCAAGGCCATTTCCCACCACCCTTTGCCCCGCACCCTCAGAAGGGTTACGGCAAGCCTGCCTTCCAGTCGGAAATGCATCCTAGCTACCCCTTAGAGCACGTGTCCGAGCACACTGGGAAGAAGTCTGCAGACTATGTGCATGCAAAAGAGCAAAGCTATCCTTGTTATTCAGGAACGTCTGGGCTGCACTCAAAGACCCTGCTTCCGAAGCTGCCCTCAGACTCAAGCACCAAGTCGGCGGACACGCCATCCGAGCAGCTGTTCCAAGAAGATTTTGCTTCCTCAGGCGCTGGGCCTTTACAGTCCCTACCGGGCACGGTGGTTCCTGTGCGCATCCAGACTCACGTCCCTTCGTATGGGAGTGTCATGTACACAAGCATTTCTCAGATTCTTGGGCAGAACAGCCCTGCGATTGTCATATGCAAAGTTGACGAGAATATGACGCAAAGAACACTGGTGACCAACGCAGCCATGCAAGGGATAGGGTTTAACATCGCCCAGGTGTTAGGGCAGCATTCGGGCTTGGAAAAATACCCCATTTGGAAAGTACCTCAGACCTTGCCCCTGGGCTTGGAGTCCACCATCCCGCTATGTTTACCGTCCACCTCTGATGGTGTAGCTACCCTGGGAGGGAGCAAACGCATGCTTTCTCCAGCCAGCAGCTTAGAACTCTTCATGGAAACCAAGCAGCAGAAGAGGGTCAAGGAGGAAAAGATGTACGGCCAGATCGTGGAGGAGCTCAGCGCTGTGGAGCTGACCAACTCCGACATCAAGAAGGACCTCTCCCGCCCGCAGAAGCCCCAGCTGGTCCGCCAAGGCTGTGCCTCAGAGCCGAAGGATGGCTCACAGTCAAGGTCATCTTCCTTCTCCTCACTGTCACCCTCCTCATCTCAAGACCACCCATCTGCCAGTACACCCTCCAGAGAGCCATTCCCACCCGGCAGGGAGATGCTTTCTGGCTCCAGGACCCTACCCCCGGGACAGAGGTCCAGTGGCCACTCCGAAAGCAAAGAGTCATCAGATGAGTTAGATATCGATGAGACCGCATCTGATATGAGCATGAGCCCCCAGAGTTCTTCGTTGCCACCAGGGGATAGTCAGCCTGAAGGTCAAGGCAAGAGCCAGAAGCTGCCTGTTGGCATGCTGGTCCAGATGGCATCAGGCCCGAGTGGGAAAGGGGCAAACTCAACTCTCCTTCTCACGGACGTGGCAGATTTCCAGCAAATTCTTCAGTTCCCCAGCCTGCGGACAACAACTACTGTGAGTTGGTGCTTCTTGAATTATACAAAACCCAATTATGTGCAGCAGGCCACCTTCAAATCCTCTGTGTATGCTTCATGGTGCATCAGTGCCTGTAACCCAAACCCATCAGGATTGAACACCAAAACCACGCTGGCTCTTCTGAGGTCCAAGCAAAAAATTACCGCAGAAATTTATACTCTGGCTGCTATGCATAGACCTGGAACCGGCAAGCTTACATCATCGAGTGCTTGGAAACAGTTTGCTCAGGTAACAAATGCTCTTTCAGAAAGCATTGTGGGTTGTGGGTTTGATTGCTAAGCAGACTTGTCTAGAAAAAGGCTGTAAGGTCTAAAACATACCAGGAACGTTCCAGTCAGAGCTGGGGGACCTCTCAATAACACCCTTACACTGGGTCAAAGAGTCCTTTGACTATTCTGTTAGCCATGAAGTCCCAGAGATAACTCCAAAGACAGAATCTTCTCTGGCCAGAAGCTAGAGAAAATTCTCCTCCTGAGGCTGATTTCTCTGGGTTCTTTTCCTTTGTAGCCTGTATTATTGATCTAGCAGGTGAACTTTTTTAAATGTTAAGATTTCAGGGAACTGTAAAATAGTGTGTAGACCCTGTGCTGGGGCACAGGGGAGAGGAGGGGGGAGAGAAACACAACAAAACCAAAACCAAAGCACCAGGAAGGCAACATGAAGGATGTCAAAACTGAATTTGGCAAACTTTGAAGAGCTTATTCACCTGTGATTCGTTTCCTTCACATTCATTTTTAGTAGAGTTCTTCCAAAACTTATTTTTCTCCAAGTTATTATCTGGCTTTTTCTCACATGAACAACTAATATCCTGCATGTAAAGTTACAAAAATATGAACAAAGAACACTTTGGCATTTATGCAAAATTATTAATGAAGCAAATATAAAATGTATATGAGTGACTTAGTTTTATTATCATTTTCCCTTCAATAATTTTTAGAACTACTTCCTTAAATAATATGGATTTTTTTCAATTGTTACTTTTCAGAACAACTTTGTATGTTGTTTTAACAATCTCAATGTAAATACCAACCAACTGCTTTTTAAAAGAGATGTTAGATTTATTCTGTGGAAGCTGCCATTCCCTTTTATCCCAAGTGTTCATTATTTTACATGGACAGAGCATGACCACCCTGGCCATTTAGCATAAATTTTTGGCTAATTGTGAGAGATTATAAAAGAGAAATGGGGTGTGTGATTGTATAGGTTATAGAAATGGGGTGTGTGATTTTTCCCCCCTTTCCTTCTATCTGAAAGAAAGTGTGTGAAATGATTCTCTCTTTTTGTCCTACAGATGAAACCTGATACACCATTTTTATTTGGCAGCAAATTAGAAAGGAAACTAGTGGGAAATATCTTAAAAGAAAGAGGGAAAAGTGATAGTCATGGAGACAAAGATATTGGATCCAAACAAACTGAGCCAATTCGGATTAAAATTTTTGAAGGAGGGTAAGTAAACATCAGTACAAATTTAAAATGTTTATAAGCCAAAATAACTGGTCTTGAATATCTATATAGAAAAAAAATTATATCTACTTGATTTAGAAGCATAAAGTGAGTTTCCTTTCTCTGCACATTTCAGAAGTATAGCCTTACCTTTATAACCTAACTTTAATGAAACTATCTTGTTCTGTATGGTTTGCACCTATACCCTAAATATATATACTTTTCATTTATTATGCAATCAGCTAAAATGGTGAGTTCTTCATGTCTTCTGTGTTTGTTGTCCATTAAAGTATTTCATGGGTATTTGTTGTATTGATAATGGACGTATTTTTAGGTGCTTACAAAACAAACAGATTTATCCTGGAAAAGGTTAAACCGGGTGGCTCCTTGGAGGCAAGGATTCTGAGGCTCCGTCTAACATACTTTGGACATGTTGTGAGGAGAGACAGGTCCTTGGAGAGGGACATCATGCTTGGGAGGGTGGAGGGACAGCACAGGAGAGGAGGGCCCTCTATGAGGTGGATTGATTCAGTGACTGGGATAATTGGGTTGGGAGTGTCAGAGACGGTGCGATCAGCACAGGACAGAGCGGAGTTTAGGGCTGTTGTACATAGGGTCGCTATGAGTCGCAGGCGACTCGACGGCACATAACAACAACAACAGGACTCATGCGTAGTCCTAGGAATTTGTTTATTTATTTATCTGCTTTCATGATTACCTGAACTTCAGGCTTTGTTAAGGTGTCCTCAGTGTCTCCATTGATGGCTTTCTTTCTGTTCAGAATCCCTGCTAGGATTCCCCACATTGCAATCAACTGTCAAGTCACTTCACTCTACTCTGCTATTGACACTTCCTCAGTCTTTGTTGTTGTCAGTCTTTAGAAATGTCTTTTTAAATGTTGAGTTCAGATTTATAGAAACACAAGTAATAGGTTTGGTGGGATTTTTAGCTGTGTACAGTAAAAAAAAGTAATAACATGTGTAATATTTAACAAGTTTAGATTTGGATAGAAATGTGTCTTAATCCAATCACATAGATTGAAAACTTTAGACATAAATTTTAAAAACTCTAAACACATTAGCCACGTTTTGGAGATTAGAAATAGAATTATCTTTGTGACTGATCCATAATTTCTGTATTTTCTTGGGCATGAATCTATTCCAATTTCATTCAAAGGAGAAGAAGATATTACTGTTTGACTATGAAATATTAATTGTTTAATGCGATAGAGTATTGATTTCATACAAAATTTTTGCATACTGGAAGTAGATTATTAAAGTTGGTTTTGCCTTAGATTTTGGCCTTATTTGAATGCCTATTACACTTACCATAAAATCACAGTTGTTTGTAGTCTGTGAAGTGTGTCTCAATGAGTATCTTTTGTCGTCCATCCCTCCTCTTGTAACACAAACCTGAGAAATCCAGCTTTTATCTTTCCTCAGAAATGGAAAGGCCCCTGTGGCTGAATCAAACCTCTTACTCTCAGCAGCTCCTCCCTAGCAGTGTGTTTGCACCCCTAGATTAGCGAGACCTTCAGTTACTCAGTGCTTTGGGGAACTCATCTCCACAAAGGACACAGGTGAAGAAGCGTATGTGCATATTTTATTGCTGTATCTCGATGATCCAAAAGGATTGTGGCCATATTTCTTTCTTCCCTCCCTGGTAGGGGCCAGGTTTCTTAATAATCTGTGATGCAACTTCAAACTGGCCTGGTCAAGAGGTTCATTTCAAGCAATGTAGTACCTCCTCTACTTTGCTAATTACAAAGGTGGTAACTTCTTAAAAATAAAGCATTAGTGACAATGTTTTTAAAAATGTATTCTTCTGTATTATGTTATTCATAAATTTGGTATTTAACTAAAGAGATTGTTGAACAACTTTTCATTATTCATTCATTCATTCTCCTGTCAAGTAGATTCTTGAGATTACAGGACTATTATGTGATCTGTGCTTTATTTGGACCAGTTCCTCTAATGCACAATTCTATTTTTATAGAGACTGTTACTGTTTTAATTCTGGAAGGAAGTTAATTATCCAACTTAAATGTAAAAAACAAAATTCCATTATTTGTGTATAAAGTATGTGCCCCAACCACTATGATGATGGCTGATTATAGTGGAGCTTGAAATATCCTTCCTTGAAGAAAAATTGTCTAAAGACTACAGAATAATACAGATAACTTAAAGTAGACTTTTATTAGATAATTTCTATTTTTCTGAAGTTTTTAAAGACATTTTTTATGTTTAGGGATAAGGGATAGTGACATTACCAGGTGAAAGATGCTTTGGATCTCTAAGATCTTTTCTATTTTATTACAAAAAGCATTACGGTGTGAATGGGAAATTTTTATTTTTTTTTAAAAAAAAGCAATGTGAGTGAAAATGTAAAATTCAAATACCTTTGAATAACACGCTGAAGTCAGAGTTTTCTTGTGGAAGGGGAAAAAAAATTAAAGAATCAAAAGTGTGTAAAATTGTCTATGTTTAATCTTCATACTGCTCAGCTTTCCTCTGGATTGGTACTGACACAAAAGCAGATAATGTTCAAATTAAAACATCTATAGATTTTTCTCCCATAACTTCACTGGATTGTGATATTAGAATTGAACTTGCTTTTATTCCTGATGATAGATTTTCTACAACAAAATAGACAAGGGTCTATGCTCTTAGATTAGGGGGAGGATGAGAATGAAACCACTGTCTATAGTGCCTTTACGTAAATCCACAGTAAATGAGGACATTTTGTATTGTAATAAACCTACCATTTAGCAGTGATTGAGAGATAATGATACTTACTGAATTAGCCAATAGAATGCTACTCAATGATCTGTCATGTGATAGCTGAGCATGAGGTTGGTCTACTCCCTTAATAAATAAAACCTTTTTTGTCCAGCTGATTTGATGGAATGATATGACCTCAGTAAAGGTTCCTTAGTTAAGTGCTTAACTGCTAACCTGAAAGTTGCCAGTTTCAACCCACCTTTTCAGTAGAAAACTAGAGAGCCTGCTTTCCAAAAGATTCAGTCTTGGAAACCCGATGAGGAGGCAAGTCAACTATGTCCTTTGGGGTGTGAAAAGTCTGACTCAACTCCAACACAACTGCTGGCTTTGGTTTGGGGAGGACTTCAGATGTGCTTCCTTCATTAAATAATTCTGGAAATAAGTACAAATGTGATTGAAAAATAACATCTCAAGTCCTGTTATGGAACAACACCTTCAGGAAGCCAGTGAAAATTTAGCCTCCACTATAAAAGCAGATTCACGGTCCTGAGGAAGAGCAGATCAAAAGTGTAGACCAAAGTTCTTATGTGGAGCTTAGCTGGAGACCTTCTCATGCCAAAACTGTAAAAAAATAGAGGAAACACTTTAAATGAAATATTCTCTTGTCAGTCATGGCTATTTGGTCAGGTTTAGGTTGTGTGTGTGTGTGTGTGTGTGTGTGTGTGTGTGTGAAGATGAATGAGTTGTGATACATATCTAAGGTAATATAATACTACTAGAGAATGTATGATGATTGGAAATGGTGGGTATACCTCTTACTATTCATTGACTAGGAAGCCCGAGGGGCCTAGAGGTAAGAATCTGTGATGCATTTGCAATCCTTAAGGTATGTGGTCCGAATCCAGCTGAGGCTGCACGAAAATCTAAAATTAAGCAAGTCTGCATATCACTGGAGCAGGAAGCTCACTTAAGCCCACACACTGAGTCTATATATTTGCCCCTAATAGAAGAACTAAGGGGAAACAGGTTTAGATGAATGTAACTAGTAGAAAGAAGGACATTCTGTTTACAATACCACCCACATATCTGGCCCACTTGGGTCAAGGCTTTCTGGTATTTGTGGCATGAATCTTAAAGATTTCATAGAAATAATATTGAGGGGTTTTGTTTTGGTGTTTGTTTTTTGGTTTGTTTTTTGTTGTTTTTTTTTGGTAAAGGACCCTGATAATAATTTACCATAGAAAAGATTGGCTTTGGGGTTGATATGTAACATCATATTTCCACGTTTTGTGGCAGGTACAAATCAAATGAGGATTATGTATACGTGAGAGGGCGTGGACGCGGGAAGTACATTTGTGAGGAATGTGGGATCCGCTGTAAGAAGCCGAGCATGCTCAAAAAACACATCCGCACTCACACTGATGTCCGACCCTACGTTTGCAAGTTATGTAACTTCGCCTTCAAAACAAAAGGTATGGGGATGGGCTTTTTTGAAAGAATGATGCTTTTATATGGCTACTTAAAGATTCTGAGTGCTATGCCATAGCTCACATCTATTGACATGAAGATGGTTTTGTTTGTGAAATTATGACTCCGTGAAATGTATTTTCTCCTTCATCAAAGTGATCAAAGGATGTATGTGAGACTGTTAGACTCCTGGTATCACTTAATTAAGAGCCATAGGCCAGAAGTCTCCAAAGGAAGTGGCTAAGAATTGCCTGGATAGCTATTACTTCATGGTAGAAATGTTATGCGGTCTAATTTATATTTGTACCAGCACTAAAATGCTACAGGGAGCCAGTGCATGCCAAGGCATTAGAAAAGCAAGGCAACAGTCAGGGGGAAAAGCATGAGTCCATGGTCAGTTTCAAGTTCATGAATAATGTAGAGATCCACAGGCTCCCAGGTGAGCAGTTCCATCCACAGCTGCATTAATTATGCATAGAAATTTGATAGCTTCAGTTCCCGTGTATTTATGTGCACAGAGACGATTTTCTTATGCGAGGGCCACACGGTTAGATCGTCTCATAAAATTAGGACTTGCTGTGAAGTAATAGTCTCTTTTTTAAAAATCTCTTTTTAACAAGTAGAAAAGATTCATATAAAAAATTTTACAGAATGACAATGTTTCAGTTACAGTTCTGTCACTTTATAGAATCCTGAAGTTGTTTAGAAACTCTGTGTTGTCAGAACACAAAACACAATGATTCGAGGTAGGTCTGACTTTTGTAGAAGTCGAGTTACATTGGCTCGAATGGATGCTGTGAACACCTCGTTAGCAGTCCTACCTCATTTCCAGGCCTTTTAATTTGCATAATAATTAACCTGCTCTGAAGCCTATCAATGCAACTATATATCAAATAAAATAATGTTTAATAGAAAAATGTATACCTTTTTTCTCTTGGCCAGAAAAGTGCACTTGTAGTCAAGGATACTAAATTGTTTTCCTAGTTTATCAGAAAGATAAATATATATCTTCATATCTGTGTCTTTTTAATGAAAATGAATATCTATATTAAGGCCTATCTCTTTTTAGACCCCAAAAGAGGTAGGAGTGTTCATTTGCATTTCAAAAGAGATAAATGTAAGGTGTTTTACATTCCATCCACCATCTAACAGTCAAGCCTTTTAAAGGGTTAGGGTTAGGGTTAGGGTTTTTATTGTCCTGCTGCCTGAGAGATTAGGAGATGTGACCTTTGGTTTTTAGGAAATAACCACTGACTCACCAGGCCTTGCCTTGACATCTTTTCAAGGCCCTCGTGTGTCGACTAGGACTCCTAGCCCTTTATTAACATCTGAGCCTTGCCGATCCTGTGCCATTCTCACAATCTCTGATATGCTGAGTTACAAACACTGGAAATAGTAGCAGGGGAAACTGGAGTGAAGCAGAAATGGTGCCTTTTTGGGTTTCTTTAAAACCCAAATTAATTTTCTCTCTAAGCCACTGTCCTGGATCCTTGGGAAATAATTCACACTTTGGGCATTGGTGGAGTTTCTTTGACACCCTTTGAGAATGTTCTGATGTCTCAGAATTGTAAAGTAAGCATACTATCCTGGGGAGATTTGCCTGTTGTCGCAGCCCAGCTGGCTGGCCTTTGCCTTCTGCATGTGTGCTAGATGGGTGAAAACCTGGGATTGGAAAGAAGGTCCCAGCATGTTACAGCTTCTGAAACCAGAGTGTTCCTTTGCATTTTGATGCGAGAGGTAATGTTAGAAAGCCCTCCAAGTCATCTTGAGTTAGTGCATTTCAGGATTGAGTTTTGGAAAAACAATCGCATTTGGATGACCAATTATCTCTTTTCCTTTTGTTTGGATGTGCTTGATAGGAAACCTAACAAAGCATATGAAATCTAAAGCGCACATGAAGAAATGCCTGGAGTTGGGCGTCTCAATGACGTCGGTGGAAGACACAGAAGCCGAGGAAGCAGGTGTGTGTTGGAGGCTCACTGGCTGACTTCCTCATGGTGCACGTGGAGGCTGAGGCAGCAAAAGAAGTGTGGATTTAGGCAAAAGTGAATCAACATGAAATGTGAACAAGGAATCTGACACATTGAATTACTTGAAATTGGTTGAGTGGAAATAAGTATATTTCAATTGTGATTGAGAAGGGAAACGGTCTTATGAAAATGCTTTCATTTAGAACCAAGGAGGAATGAAAATTCTGCTTTCATTGTGATGGTTATTTAAGTTTTATACGTTTAGGGGGAAATTTGAAAACTCTTCTAATGTGTAATTATTCTTATTAAGAGGAGAACTGGTAGGGGAGAAAAGTAACCATCACTGCCTTAACTCAGTAGAAACCCTGCAGATCAGCATGGCCTCCTGGTGTATAGTTCAGCTGGAGCTGTACTGCAGACCAGACACAGAAAGAAAGCAGGGACACGAGAAAACGAATTCTGAAAAAGAGGGAAGTCTGAGGCAGAGGTCCTCTCACAGCTTCGCACTGTGAAAAGGCCCCTTTCTTTGTCTCCCTATGGTTTTTATTTAGTTTAAGCCAATCCTCCTAAAAAATTCAATTTCCAGAGACTATATTTTTCTTATATGTAAGTGTTGCCAACATAACAATGGGTAAGCTTAATCTTTAAACTAAGACCAAAGTTCAGACACGGCCTCCCCTTGGGTGGGAAACTGGCTGGAAATCTCTGTTTGCAGAGGGTGCTCAGTTCTGTCTGGACTCTGGTCTCAGCTGTGGCCTGGCTGTCACTATGCCGGGGAATCCACACAGCTGCCTGGATAGCACAGACAATTTACTCTAGACTGCTAGCCTGAAGGTAGGCAGTTCATGTCCATCCAGCAGCTCCACATAAGAAAAGCCTGGTGATCAGTTTCCATATTTAGTCAATGCTGTGGAGTTGGAACCAACTCATAGTGGACCCTCCAACAATTTTCAGAGACTCTAAATCATGTAGGAAAGATTCTCCTTCTTTCTCCCAAAGAGCAGTTTGTGAACTTGAACCATATGTCTTTGGGTTGGCAGCACAACTCCTTACTCACTAGGCCATCAGAATTATTTAAAGATTACAGTCAAGGCGATACAATGAAGCAGTTTTGCCCCATAACACATGTAGTTGCCATGCGTTAGATCAGACTTTAACAACCATGAGTTTGGTCTGATTTTTACACATGGATCTGTACCTGTACAGATGGGTTGTTTTTCTTTTTTCATCACTTTTGACAATATAAGTTATACTCGTTTGTTGAGGGATTTCTGAGTATTAGGGTGATGTATTGAGATATGAGGCTGTATTATGGAGTCCCGTTGTAGGGTAAGATCGCATAGCCAAACTGCTGCCAGATTGTTCAGAAGCAGAACTATCCCTTGAAACTGAAGGGCTAAGAAAGCTTTTGGAAGGAGGTGGGGCCTGTAGTGACTCTTAGCCAGGATCTCTGGATCTTGATCTTCACTATCTCTGTTCACTTATTTCAGAAAACATGGAAGACTTGCACAAAGCCACAGAGAAGAATAGCATGTCCAGTATTTCAACTGACCATCAGTTCTCAGATGCTGAGGAATCGGATGGTGAGGATGGAGATGATAACGATGATGATGATGAAGATGATGATGACTTTGACGACCAGGGAGATTTGACACCAAAAACAAGATCCAGAAGCACCAGTCCTCAGCCTCCTAGGTTCTCCTCCTTGCCTGTGAATGTTGGCGCTGTACCCCATGGGGCTCCTTCAGATGGTTCCTTGGGACATTCTTCACTGATCAGTTATTTGGTTACTTTGCCAAGTATTCAGGTTACTCAGCTTATGACACCCAGTGATTCATGTGAAGATACCCAGATGACAGAATACCAGAGGTTATTCCAGAGTAAAAGCACAGACTCGGAACCGGACAAAGACAAGTTGGACATACCTAGCTGTATGGAAGAAGATTATGTGCTGTCCTCAGAGCCCAGCTCTTCCCCAAGGGATTTCTCACCCTCCAGCCGTCATTCCTCTCCAGGATATGACTCTTCGCCCTGTCAAGATAACTCACCAAAGAGGTATCTGATACCCAAAGGAGATTTATCGCCCAGAAGACATTTGTCACCCAGGAGAGATCTGTCACCCATGAGACATCTTTCGCCAAGAAAAGAAGCTGCGTTGAGAAGAGAGATGTCACAAAGGGATAGTTCTCCAAGAAGACATTTGTCCCCGAGGAGGCCACTGTCACCTGGGAAAGACATCAGTGCAAGAAGAGACCTCTCCCCCAGAAGAGAGAGAAGATACATGACCACCATAAGGGCGCCATCACCAAGAAGGGCTTTATACCACAATGCACCATTGTCCGTGGGGCAATATCTGCAAGCAGAGCCAATTGGATTGGGGCCTCCTGTAAGTACAAGCAACTCTCTCTTTTTACTCTCTAAGTCAAAGTGTGGAATTTATGATAATGTGGTTATTTCTCATGAGAAGGGCCAAATTTAATTACTGAAAATAGTAGAAAGTCGTGTTTATCATAAGCTTTTGCAAGTCACATGGGCTAAAGCATTACTTTTAAATATGGTATTACATCACAGCTCAGAGCATTTCCAGGTGAGGCTTTCCTAAATGCTTTCTAAGCCTAACTAATTATAGACATGCACTGAAACTTTCATGCTCTTAAAAGAGCGTAACCTTTGCAATGACATGAATGCATTGACATCACAGGGCCACTTAGGTATCATTCAACCTTTTACCAGGTAAACATTCCAATTCAGTCAGTATCCTTGACTTTCATTCATTAAAAAAACCCCAAGACCTCCGGTTGCAGTTTTTCCCATAGCAAATGGACATATGAATCTAGGGAGGGATTGATTTTGTTGGCAAGTCAAAGGCATGAACATATCTGCAGTTTCTTGCCATTCCCATCACTTCCTGCTGCCAAGGAAACGTGCTGAGTGAACAGCAGAGAGTGATAGTGTATGATGTGGGAAGCCAGAGAGAAGGAAGAAAATCTCAGAGAAGATGTGAGTGAGCATGCCTTCATTACAGTCCACAGTAAATAATGAACAAAGTCATCATGGAGTATGTGTGAGCGCAGAGGAGCACCCTGGCCCTGCCTAAGTCCATGGCACCATCGGCCTGGATGTCTCGTTCAGCTTATCTGTGTTACAGACCAGTAAAATGGACACTTAGCATAAGCAGAAGAAGGATTCATTTTGTTTGCTTTAAATTTTGTTTGTTCTGTGGGGCTGTCCTCTTTGTTGGACTCTCACCTATCATGAGGATCAACCCCAGTCTTTGCAGCCAAAGGAAGCACCAACCACTCCCAGCTACATCACATCACACCACACCACACCACATCATATCACACCACACCACACCACCACATCACACCGTACCACACCACACCACACCACACCACACCACACCACACCACATCACATCTTCA
>NW_006399852.1:11067517-11099721 GCF_000299155.1 Elephantulus edwardii
ACCACACCACACCACATCACATCTTCATATCCCATCATCTCATCACATCACATCCCACCACATCACGTCACATCATATCACATCACATCACATCACATCACATCACATCATACCATATCACATCATATCACCACATCACATCACACCACACCACACCACACCACCACATCACACTGTACCACACCACACTACACCACACCACACCACCACATCACACCGTACCACACCACATCACATCACATCACATCACATCACACCACACCACACCACAACACAACACATCACATCACATCTTCATATCCCATCATCTCATCACATCCCACCACATCATGTCACATCATATCACATCACATCACATCACATCACACCATATCACATCACATCACCACATTACATCACATCATATCACCCCATCATCACATCACATCACGGGCCTGGTGCCCGCAGTCTCCTCTCCTTCACCGCTCACCAATCTGCACCATACACTTAGGTGATTTTTTAAAAAACAACTCTGCAGCATTCCACTCTCCCTGTTTCCAATACTCTCTTCATAAGCCTGGTTCCATCTTAGTCTTCATGGTGAAAATACTTTGCAAACAAGCATTTTGTAGTTCATGTCATTGCAGCATATTGTTGTTAGGTGCCCTTGAGCCAACAACAACTCATAGTCCCTCTATGAGCAGCAGGCCTGAACCCTGCCCTATCCTCACCATCTTCACCACCCCGATATACTCACGCCCATTGCTGCAACCACTGTGTCAATCCATCATGTAGAGGATCTTTCTGTCTCTTGCTGACTCTCCACCCTTCCAAGGACTGACATCTCCAACAACATGTCCACAGTATGTGAGAGAGTTTCACCATCCTTCTCTCTAAGGAGTGTCGTGGTGGTACCTTCACCAAGACAGAGTTGTGTGTTCTTTTGACAACCCATGGAATACATGACAGCACAGAGAGCTGTACAGTTGTGGCTTAAATGCCACTATGTGTAGGATATGGCATGCTTTGTCTGATGAGGTAAGTAGAGACCTTTCAGATAAAAGGATGATGGTGCAGGAAGGTCAGAGAAAGTTTCCATACCTTGACTAAACCTCTTGCTCCATCATTGGTCAGGTACATTGACACTAATGTTTGTTAGATACAATACAGTCAGTTGTACTTAGAAAGACTAGCCCTTGGCACAAATACATGTCATTAAAATATAAGCCAACAGTTGACTTGGGCAAAGACTGGACTAAGGAATTTCATCTAATATTTGGACATATGCCCAGACATTTTTGCTTAAAGGAGATGCATTTGATTAGTCCCTGGAGGGATGGTGAAGGCGAGGAAGACCTTTACACAGATGGGTTGGCACAGTGACTGCAGCAGTGGGCAGTACATCAGAGATGGAGAGGATAGCACAGGATAGGACAGCATTCAGATCTGTTGTTCTGACATGGTGAGGACGACACAGGATAGGACAACATTCAGATCTGTTTGTCATAGGGTCACTATGAATCGGACTTGACTCAACTCTACCTAACAATGACAAGTCGGAAACGGAATTTTGTAAATACCTTCACTTGGATTTTTAACAGTTTTTAAACCTTCTCATTTATGAAACCCAAGTTCTGAGTCTTTGGTCTATTATCAAGTTTAATTCTCTTTGGCAAATGTCCTGCTGGCCATTTGTGTTGTACTTGAGATATATTGGGAGAACACATCTGGGGTATTCCATGACACAGCAACATAGCACCTCAAGCATTGATATGGTATGCTTTATCACGTTGTTTGAGAGGCAGAGAAAAATTCCTGTCTTTAAACAAGATTTCTGCTGCCTACATAAACTATAGTTGGCAATGCTATGAGAATTACTATATTTGATAGCTGCTTCACCTTCTCTTCATAAATCACATGAGGAGTATAAAAATGATACCTTCACTCTAAAATCAACAGTTTTTTTAATATAGAAAACTTTTGTTTGCAACCCTTTATTTCATTACTTGATAGAGACTGAAGACAGTGATTGTGGCATGGAAGGACCTAGAGCCCCACAGGCCTAGGAAAGTATAAATACCATGACCTGGCTCAGGCTGGAGGGGTAGGCTTGGGAGAGAGCAGATAATCATTTGGATCCTGTCCTGTTTCGTCACTTGTGCTCTGAGGTCCTCTAGTTAGGTTGGCATTGATGATGTCTGTTAGGATCCATTGAGCGCAGTACAACTCATCGTGACCCTGTGAACAGCAGATCCAAGCCCTGTCCAGTCCTGCCTGTCCTTCTGACCATCAGCGTACTTGAGCTTATTGCTGGACTCACTTCGTCAATCCATCTTCTTGAGGTTCTTTCCCTTCTTTCCCAAGAATGATGTCCCTTTGCAGGGAATAGCCTCTCCTAATAGCATACCCAAAGTATGTGAGATGAAGCTTTACCATCCTGTCCTGTAAGAAGCATCCTGCCAGCACTTTCCCCAATACGTATCTGTTCATTCTTTTGGTACTCTATGGGATATTCAATACTCTTCTCCCACACCACAACTCAAAGGAATCGATCCTCCTGTCATCCTTATTCATTGTCCAGATCTCAGATGCTTTGAAGGTAGATATAACAAGAGCCAATCTTTTCTTCATTCAAAAAATGTGCTTGAATGCCATCTCTTTATGCCTCTAGGATTACAATTTTTTTTAAAAGTGTATGATCTTTCTCCTCCTCTTTCATAAAGAAAGTTCTTTCTGCTTCAGTTTGACATATAAGTAGTGAAGAGAGAGGAAGGTATATCCTGGTCCTCAGTAGAGAGGATAGATGAGGACTGCATCTTTTGAAATAGTCAGCATTCCGTTCCCTCCCTTGCTATCTGCATGAATGTGGGCAAATCACACTAACTCAGGCAAATAAAAATGACATTTTGCTACAGTTTTTCAATCAGCTTGGAGCCGTCATCAAGCTGAACCACACAGATTTCCCTCCTTGGTAGAACCTGGCACTCTCTTGTGAGCAATGCTGTGAACTAGCATCTCCCTGCTGTTCACACCTTCAGAATGGAGAGCATCAGCTCTCAAGACACAGCTGAGGTCTACCAGTAAGCCACAGTCTGTCACCATGCCCAGAGCAGACACGTTTGCGAAAGGCTTCCTCTCCCTTTTGTCTTTCACAGGCATTAACCCGTTCCCTCACCCCTAAACCTAGAGAACTCTGCCAGCACACAGTGGACCTGTAGAGGGAGGAGATAGTGGTGATTCCATGCTAGAATTCTCTCCTTCCATGAAGGAGTCCTGTGTTCGGTTCCTGGCCAGTGCGTCTTGTACACTTGCCTAACCTGTCTGTCAGCAGAAGGGCGCATGTTGATGTGATGCTGAGCAGGCTTCAGTGGAGCTTTCAGAGGAACGTGGACTAGAACAAAAGCTGGAGATCTTCAGAAGATCAGTCTGTGAACACCCAGTGGAACATAGGGTTCAGTCTTAAACCAATCATGTGGATGAGGCACGGTTGGCAGTATTTCATTCTCTTGTACTTAGGGGTAAGCAGAGTCGGCCAGTATCACTGGCAGCTAACAAACGCAACAGTGATAGATGTAGGGGGACCTTTAACATGATCCACACTGAATTCATCATTTGTGATTCAGTAGTGAGATTCTTTTTTATGGGAATTTACATGGCAGTTTATCTAATGATGAAGCTCAGATTATAGAACCACCTCGGAAGACAAATAGAATAATGTGAAAGTGACGAACTCATATTGAGAGTCATTTACAGGTGAAAGAGTGATGCTTGGGAGGAGAGAGAATGTGTGGAAATGACCAACTGCCTTTAGTTACACAGTGGAAATTGTCCATGTCCAAAAATGTATGGAATTTAGAGACCATATCATCATTCCCTTTGTTTGCCTTCCCATTCCTGCTGGCCCACTGACTTAATTCTCTCCTGGATGACCATTCTGACTAGGTGTATATGATGTTACATCACCAAACAGCGACCAAAATCAAAACCCAAAAGTAACCAAACTATATCTTCTTTGAATTCTTGATAATCATAATGAAAGAGAAGTAACGTCTTTCTCTTCTAATATTGTTATATAGACATTGATTCTTTCACTTTAGCTAGTATATGATGAAAGAGGCATTCTTTTTATCTAACCCAGAGTTTAGGGGAAAGAACTGCAGGATCTTTTGTGGTTTTAATTGGTTCTCTCTTGTTTTATAAAGTTCTACCTGGTCTTTCTTAGTTTAAGAGGGTCTTTTGATGTAGAGAGTTGCTGAATATATCATTTTTTCTCCTACGCTTTCAGGGAAGTTGGTTATAGCTTAAATGAAGTACAGGTATCATAGTCGAGTAAGGGCCAAGTAGTGGAAAATACTAAATAATCATCCTAGTTTATAGTTTCTGGAACCACTTTCCCAGTGTAAGTAGAACTGGGTGCATCATTAATACTGTTAATGAGAATATGCTGTACTGTTCCTCAGAGTGGGTGGGCAATCAAGTTTACGAGCTCTGGAGGCTTAGTGGTAAGGAATTATTCTGTGAGTGCAAACGTTGTTGAGTTGTTGTTGTGTACCGTCGAGTTGGAACCAACCCATAGCTGACCTCTGGTGGATTTACAGAGGCAGTTAATCGCACAGGAGGAGACTGCTCATCCTGTCCCATGGAGCAACTGGTGGATTCCAACCGTGAGCCTTTGTAATTACAGTACAGCTTCACTAGGTCATCCATGCAAAGGTACACAGTTCAAATCCACCAGCTGCTCTGTGGGAGAAAGATAGACAGTCAATTCCTTTGTGATTTACTGCTTCTGAAAACCCACTGGAGGGTCCACTGAGGGTCAGGTTTGACTCACTCGTACACAACAATAATAGCATGCTATAAAAGCATGCTTTGGATTTTAGGAATGAAACCTCCTGGAAATGAATTAGACCTTTGTTTCTCCTCTTGACAGCTTTATTCCTAAGCTATGGAGGCAGGGAAAAAACCTCCACCATTCCCTTTTAGATATTTATATATCAAAATAATAAATCTCAGGCATTAAAATATGATTATTGTGTATTTCTAGGTTGTGTCTAGATATGCGAATAAGCATAGACCATTAATTCTTTGTTCCTCAGAACCCATACTATGAAATCTGGAGTTTTAGCCCAGAATTTTCAGTTGTCTTTAATTCATTACTAGCCAAAATGATATTTAAGTGGGAATAGTAATACAAAGAGAGAAATCAAAACATAATCATTTTTGGTTGGCATCTCCATAGCTGTGTATGAGTTGCATCTGTTTGAAATAAGATCAACAACTACTCTGAATCCATAGTCTTCGTATAAAAATTGGCATTAATCTAAGCTAGAAATCTCCTTAATTTCTGATTCAGTTAGAGAAGCTGGCCTGAAGCATGAAATGTTTCTTAAGCAGGAATTCATCCCTTTGGGCCATCGTCCATCTCCTATAAAGGACGTACCAGTTGGTAGGACGTCACCACCATTTTGTCATCAGTTCTGTAGAAAATGAAAATGAAATGCCAACATTCGGGCTTGTCAATCCAGTTATAAACTATTAAAATTCTGCCAGGATATCAGCAGATGGTAATCTTTGTATTTCTAAAAGACATGGATGCTTTTTGTATCTAGTTGGAGCCTCTTACTTTTGAATTAAAAAGTCGATTACTAGTGGAAACTTTTTCAGGTAATCATTCACCATTTTCTTTTCACACTTTCTTATGAAAGAACAAAACCCCAAATGATGTCTGTACTCTAGTGGAGAGCACATTGAATGTTTTATTACATTGCTTGTCTAAACCAAAAATAGCTTTGAATAGCCTAACAAGTTCATTCAATTATTATAGACAATACCGGGGAAATCTCTTTTGTCTTGAAAAACTGGAGCGAGTCGGGGGGCAGGGGGAGGAAGGATAATGAAAGGATGAGGTATTTTCAAGTTTTGAATGAATGAGGAGTAAAGGGATAAAGTAAGACTGAGGGATTCTGGCTTCCAACTAGAGCACTCTCTTTTATCCCCCTTGTGCAGAATCTAAGAAGAGGATTACCTCAGGTTCCATACTTCAGTCTCTATGGAGACCAAGAAGGTGCTTATGAACATCAAGGCTCCAGCCTTTCCCCTGAGGGTTCTAATGACCACGTCTTCAGTCATCTTCCACTCCACTCTCAGCAGCAAGTGCGAGCTCCTATCCCCATGGTGCCAGTTGGTGGGATCCAAATGGTTCACGCCATGCCGCCAGCCCTTTCTGGTTTACATCCTCCACCCACATTGCCTCTGCCAATGGAGGGCGCTGAGGAGAAGAAATGGGCTTCGAGAGAATCCTTCACCAAGGATCCCTATGCTGTTCCCAAGCAGTTTGAGAAGCGATCTCACATCTTGCAGTCCTCTGGTCCACCCAGCACTCCCTCCTCTCCTCTGCTATTGTTGAAACAGAGCACTTCCGAGGACAGCCTGAATTCAACCGAGAGGGAGCAGGAGGAAAATATCCAGACTTGTACAAAAGCCATTGCCTCTCTCCGGATTGCCACAGAAGAGGCCGCTCTGCTTGGGGCAGATCAGCCGGTGCGTGTGCAGGAGCCCCAACAGAAACCCTTGGAGGGTGCACACAGCAGCGCGAGACACTTCAGTGGACCTGAGCCCGGTCAGCTCTGTACCTCAGCTCCCCACCCTGACTTGCATGATGGTGAAAAGGACACTTTTGGTCCATCACAGACCACATTAGCTCATCCCACCTTTTACAGCAAGAGTAGCATGGATGACAAACAGTTGGGCTTTCAGAGCAGCAAAGAGTTATCTTCAAGCACAGAGGAAGGCAGCGAGCCTTCATCAGAAAAGAGTAAACTACACTGATCTAAGATGCATGGAGACTTTCATTTACACATTTTCCCATTTTGGTTTTGGTTTCTTTTTTCTAGAAATAGAGGTAATCAAGTTGATAGCATGCCTGTCCTAAGTTAATGGTAGTTTGCTCTTATATATACTTTTGTTATATCAAAAGAATTAGGTAAAAATAACAAGTCATCATGAACCTGACCAAAACGAAATTTGAAATTAACCTATTGGGTCTGGTACTTTTAAAATTGTACAGATGTTTGTGCCTTTTCTTTACTTTGCTTATATTCTTATAAGCATTTTTTAGCAGTAATTTGTACATATTTTAGAATTTGTGTATCTGCTTTGTAATAAATGTAATTTCTTTCCATTTTTGGACACTTGGATCTAAATGATGTAAAGCGAAAACAGCATCAATATATATGTGAGGTTGCACTAAAACATATTTTTATATGATTAAAACTGAACAGCTTTTATGTACAGCTCTGATTCTGTAATACTAATATTTATTTACTTTGTTTCATAAATTGTACATTTTTTCTTAATGTTGTGGATTGCTTTTTTATGTGAAGCATGGGATTTACTGTTGCGTAACTAGAACAAAAATGTATATTGTAAACAAGATATTTAAACTAGAGTATCTTATTCTGCACTTATGCATTAGTTTAAAAAAACAAAAAGATAAAGGATGTATCAGTCAGTTCCTAACTCTTGTACATTTTTTTGTCTAGTGTTTGCTGGATTGACTATAACTTAAGTGCTGATTGTGATTTTAAACTGATAATACCGTAAAGCATTAAAGTAAACAATGTGCTATTGTGAGTTTTTTCAAAGCTTTATAAATCAGTTATAAATAATATTAAAAGTATTTGGTCTTATGTGAACATGTTGATCTATATACTCACCTAAAAATATGGGAAACATTCCACCCCATGTAAATATGTACAAGTGCATCACTGGTACAATTTTATGTAAACTCAGTTGGACACTAGGTTGCCACAGACCTATGCTAGAGTGTCTTTAAAAATTAAAGTGACAAAGCACATGGGACTGTGTAAAAGCTTGGTTATTGGCCAGCCCAGTGGCGTGGCCGGCGGTGCTGTGCGCTGCCCATGGAGAAGACCTGGTCTTAACAATCTGCTTGGTTCTTGCTGCACAAGATGGTGACTGGAGCTAAGGCTGCTACAGAGGGCTTGTGCTTGGACTCTGAAGGGGGGGGGGTGTGGAAGCAGGGATGGGGTTGGAGACCTGCTGTGCTCGCCAGCTCTTCCCATCAGCCAGGCAACACGGTAACAGGGTTGGCATCAGCTTTGGGAGAGAAGCCACTTGACCCTAGATGGGGAAGAGTGGCCTGCTCCTGGCTACCTCAGGGGGAATGGGGAAAGAAGCTTTTTAAAGGAAAAGAACTTGTGGGAGGAGGACATATTTCTGTATAGAACATTCAGAATGGCTTTTGGTTGGAGTCCGAAGGTGGGAGAGCCTTTGGTTGTAGGTCCTGAAGAGCAGAGAGAGGGACGGGGTGCCGCGCATGTGCACGTGCACGCATGTATGTGTGTGCACACGCATGCGTACACAACCTGGGTTGTCTTTTGTGCTATATAGTGGATTATTCTGTGAAACCAAGTTTGTATATTGAATTACATTAAGGAGTGTTCTTTAAAAAGAGAAATAAACATACAATTACATGCTTGAGGTGTCTAGTCTTTATGTGTTGTTTTACATTTTCATTTAGCAGTTCCTTTCGAAAAACAGTTTGATGTTCCCAGCACTCCCATGTGTGCTTTCCATTGCTAGGCTCTGCCCATCTTGAGGTAAGCTGTTTGTGAAGGCTCTCAGCAAAGGAGGAGAAGCTCTTCGGCTTTCATATGTTATCAGATAGTGGTCACCAAACTGTAGGTTCTAGAAATGAATCCATCCAAATTCAAGTGTGGGCATGGGCAGCGTAGAAGTATATCTGAAATGAGTCTTCAGGAAAGCCTATTAACTTTTCCCTTTGTGTCTCCTCTTCAGAATGTGTTCATTTCGGAAATTCTTTTCGTCTTTTCTTTTTGCTGGAGTGACTCAACGCGAAAACGAACTGAAACATCCATAAATCACAATTCTTTTATTATAAAAGATAAGAACATTTTTTTAAAAATGAGAAATATGTATGTATGTATACTGAAAGTATAAGCCTATTAGAGGCCAGAATCTCTCCAGTTTTTCATTGTAAAATTTCTAATTGATAGATTTACAACTACTTATTTTATTTTATTAGCCCAACTATCTTTTGAAGGTATGTTTTGCAAAGATGAATTAAAGATCAACAAAACCAGCCTGCATAATAGCTGTCACCCACCTAGCAGGATTCTTGAAATATTATTTTGGGGGCGTTTGTGTAACTTGTTCCTAATTAACATGTATTATCATAGACAAAATAATTTCTTTCTAGTTTATAATTCACACACATATATTCACTTACTGATCAAACATTATGAGAGTTTACTACTACCATGCACAATTCTGTTGTTGTTGGGGACCACTGAGCTGGAACCAACACATAGCTGACCCTCTAGCAAGATTTTTTTGCTTGTTTTGGGTTTGTTGGTTTTTTTCTAATTAATTTTAATGAAAGTTGACAGAGACTTAGTGTTTCCATTCATTCATTGTGGCACTTTTCTCCCTGCCTACTCCTCCCCACCCGAATTCGCTCTTCTCTTTGAAAAGTGAAGGAAAATTCCTTCATTGTTACACAGTCCCTCCCCCCAAATCCACTCCACTATGCAACGTTCATTCTGGACTCCTGTCAAGACAATAATACCTACTCATATATCCGTTTTAAACAGTTCTCTTCCTCATCTGTTTTAATACAGTATACATTATTTATCCCACCTTTCTCAGTCTTCCCTCAACCCCGATGTCAGTCCCATTTTACAACAGTAGCACTAGGCAATATTTGTCCTTTTGTGACTGAGATATTTCAGTCCGCATAATGTCCTCCAGGGTCACCCATTTTGAATAATATTGCATGAGTTCCTTGCTTTTCAATGCAGCGTAGTATTCCATTGCGTGAATATACCAGTGCTTCTCTATCCATTCATTTGTTGATGGGCACTTGGGTTGTTTCCAACTCTACTATTGTGAACAAAGCAGCAATAAACATGGGTGTGCATACCATTTGATGCAGCAATTCCACTTCTAAATAAACCATAACCTTCACCCAAGCAGATATATGTACACCCAGTGAGTTTTCAGAAGCAGTTAATTACAGGGAAAGGGATTGCCCATCTGCTTCCTGCAGAGCATCTAATGAATTCCAGCTGCATGCCTTTGGGACTTCAGTGCATTTTCTTACCACTAGACCACTTCATGTGTTCACTCACTGATCAAACATTTTGAGAGCTTCCTATGCTGTAGGACCCTGAATGATGCCAGTGGTTAAGTGCTTGATTACAAGCCAAAAGGTTGATAGTTTGAGTCAGAGGATGGGCCTGGTGATCTGAAAGGCCATGCAGCCTGGCAAACCTTATGGAGCACCTCTACTCTGCATAAATGGATTGTAATGGTCAGAAGTGACTTGACAGCAACTAACAACAGCACAGGATTGTTATCATAGTAACTGCCATAGTGTAACAGAAATCGTGCTGCATCAAGGAAACTCAAGTTTAGAGACAAGTAGGTGAGTAGTGGCAAGAAGCTGCACTGCACTTGGGCAACAGCAGCCCACATCAGGTCCTCGTGGCTGACAGGCTCCAGCTCCCAGCTGGAAACAAAGGAGGACGCTTCAATGATTCAGATGCTCCCAGAAGAGCCATGGGTGAGCATTAACATTACTGGTAAGTATATTCATTTTCTCCTGGGCACAAGAGCCTATTATTTGGTACTAAAAGCCTTCTGAGGTCCCAACTCTTCACACTATTTCTTAGTTTTTGGAATTGACGGAAAACCTCATAAGCAGTTCCTTACTTCACGTCTGCCTTGTATGTGGACTTTCAAGCTGTAAAACAACCCAGTGGTAGATGGAATTTGGTCCAGGACTTAAGAACAATAAATGACATCGTTGAGCCTCTTTTAAAAAAAAAGAAGGAGAAGCTGCTGCACTGCAATCCCAAAGGCACATGGTTTGAGTCCACCAGCTGCTCTGCAGGAGAACAATGCATAATCTCCTCCATACAATTAACTGCCTCTGAAAACCTGCTGGAGGATCTGCAATGAGGGAGTTCCAACTCAGTGGTTCACAACAACAGGTGAGCAAATACATAGATACAATATGATGTATGTTTTATATTTATAATGATGTATGTACTAAACTATGTATTTGGTGGTTGTTAGTTCTGCTAAAAATGGAAAGAAGAGTTGGGACAGGCTTAACCAGAGAGGTGGAGTTGGAACAATATATTAACTGTCAACAGACAAAAAGAACTATTCAAACTCATGGTCGTGGGGTTGGAACCAATTCAATTCATCCTCCTTTGTGTTTCTGAGGTTATAATCGCATGAGAAGGCCCAGCTCTCTCCATTGAACTACTGGTGGATTCTAATTGCCAGAGAGGTTCACCTTTTGGCTTAGTGGTACAAAGTCATTTTTAGGTGAGGGAAAGCAACTGTTTGTAGAGACTTTATGAGCAGCAGCACAATATAGGATCAAGGAATGCAAATTTCAGTATGAATTGCATCTCAGTGAAGAAAACAAAGATTCTTACCATTGAACCGATAGGTAGAATATGATTGTTGGAGAGATTGAAACTGTCAACAGCTTAATCTTGGTTGGATCCACAATTAACACCCTTGAAACGGTCAACAGTTTAATCTTGCTTGGATCCACAGTTAACATCCTTGGTACGAGCAGTCAGGAAATAGGGAGACACATTGAGCTGGAAAATTTTGCAGTTGGGGACTCCTTCAATTATTGAGGAGTAATGATGTCAGTTTGAGGACTAAAGTGCATCTGATTCAGACCATGGTCTTTCCAATTACTTGCTATTCATCTTAGAGCTGGACAATGAATAAGGATGGCAGGAAAAGAATCGGTACCTGTTGGATAAGAGCACTGAACCTCCCACAGATGGCCAACAGAACAAACGGGTATGTCTTGAAGAGGGTACACCTGGAGTGCTCTTTGGAGGCAAGAATGATGAGACTTCATGTCAGATACTTTGGACATGTTGCTAGGAGGGGCTGTTCCTCGGAGAAGGAAATTATGTTGGGGAGGGTGGAGGCTTGGCAAAGGAGTGGAAAACCTGCAACCAGGTGGATTGACATGGTAACTGCTGCAATGCACTTCTCTGTGTCAGGAAGTGTGAGGATGGCGTAAGATTCAGATCTTTTTGTTCATAGGGTCTCTATGAGACATCCACCACTCAACGGCATGTATCAGCAACAACGTTTTTTGAGTTATTGTGGCTTGTTGTTGCTGTGTGCCTTCGAGTCGTTTGCGACTCATAGCGACCCTATGTACAACAGCCCTAAACCCTGCTGTATCCTGTGCTAATCGCATTGTCTCTGACACACCCATCCCGATTACCCCAGTCACTGAGTCAATCCACCTCAGGGAGGCTCTTCCCCTCCTGCACTGTCCCTCTACTCTACCCAGCATGATGTCCCTCTCCAAAGACCTGTCTCTCCTTGCAACATGTCCAAAGTATGTCAGACGAAGCCCCAGAATCCTTGCCTCCAAGGAGTAGCTTGGTTTAACCCTCTCTAGGATGAATCTGTTTGTTTTCTTGGCAGTTCATGGTACATTCAATACTCTTCTCCAGCACCACAGCTCAAAGGCGTCAATTCTCCTTCTGTCCTTCCTAGTCATTGTCCAGCTCTCTGATGCATAACAAGTGATTGCAAAGACCATGGCCTGTATCAGGCGCACCTTCATCTCCAAAGAGACACCGTTACTCTTGAGGACTTTAGAGAGGTCCCTAACAGAAGACTTTTCCATCGCAATACATTTTTTTATTTCCTGGCTGCTGGTGCCAAGAGTGTTGACTGTGGAGCCAAGCAAACTGAAGTTGTGAACAATCTCAATCTCTTCGCCATCCATCCTGATGCTACCAACATTGTGGCTTAGTGGTATGTAATTGTGCTGTCAACCCAAAGGTACACAGTTTAAATCTGCCAGCTGTTCACAGGAAAAAGATGAGTAATTTATTGCCTGTGAAAACTCACTGGAGAGTCAGTTGTGAGTCAGTTCTAACTCAGAGTTGCATCCAACAACAACTTTTTTGTGTTAGGTGTGCCAAAGTAAGTCCTTCCCTTCCTGGTGCTTATATTCTAATTGCCCAGTTAAAAATAGGAAAGAATGTGACAATTAGAAGATTGAAGATTGTGAAAGAGTGAATGGATACCATCAACTACCCAACAAAAGTTGTTGAGTGGTATATGACAAAGCAAGAAAGGGAGATCTCAGTTCAGTTTTCTTACTTTAAACTGAACTTTAGTCTGGATCTATGATCATTATAGAACCAAGGAGAGATTAATGCAAGAAATTAGCATATCTTAGTCTTGTTTGCTGAAAGAGAGGAGGACTTGAAGCACTTCTTGTGGAAGATCAAGTAATGTAGCCTTCAGTATGGATTACATCTCAATATCAAGAAAACAAAGATTCTTAACACTGGACCAATAAGCAGTGTCATGATGGATGGAGAGGAGATGGAAACTATTAACAGCTTCATCTTGCTTGGATCTACAGTTAACATCTAAGTTGTTGAAGTAAGGATATGCAATGCAGTGGGAAAGTCTGCAGTTAGGGACTTCTCCAAATTATTGAGGAGTAATGATGTTAGTTTGAGGACTAAGGTGTGTCTGATTCAGGCCATAGTCTTTCCAGTTACTTGCTATGCATCTGAGAGCTGGGCAATGAATAAGGATGACAGAAAAAGAATTGATGCCTCTGAGCTCTGGTGTTGGAGAAGAGCAGTGAAGATCCCATGGATGACCAAGAAAATGAACAGCATCTCTCAACAACAACAACTTTATATTGATTGGTTGCCTTACAAACTTGTATACATTGTGTCACACTTTCTTGCATTGGCATCATGTTTCATACACTCACTTTCATGCATTGTATTTTAGAAAGTTAACTGTCATTGATTTATGCTCACCATTACCGCATCTTTTCAAGTCTCTGCTGGATCTTTCCCATTTCCTTCATCCCTCCATCCACCCACCAAATTCCACAACCCCATGACTTTCCCCCTCCCACCCTCAGCCCCCTGATCCTTCCTCTTCCCCACTTGGACCTTCATATACATTTTACTAGTTATCCTTCCATTTATCAATAATGACTATTTGCAGTATTTTTCCTTATGAGTCTGAGTTAGTTCGCTCAGCATAATGTTCTCCATTCTCTCCCATGTTAATGTAGTATTTTTCAAAATCTTGCTCCTGAGGGCTGCGTAGCATTCCATCATGTGAATGTACCACAGTTTCTTGATCCATTCATTGGTTGATGGATATTTGGGCTGTTTCCACGTTCTTGTGATTGTGAATAATGCTGCTATGACTATTGGTATACAAATCTCTTTTGTACCACAGTTCTAATTCCCTTGGGTTATTTTTCTAGCATTGGATTAGTGAGATCCTATGGAATGTCTGTGTTCAGCTTTTTGAGGAAGCATCAAACTGCCTTCCTGAGTGATTGTATCATTTCACAATCTCAGGAACAGTGTCTGAGAGTTCTAATCTCTTGACATCCTCTCCAAAATGTATTACTTGTTGTCCTGTTAAACTTTGCCACTATTGCTGAGGTGAGATACCGTCTATCTCATTGTCGTTTTGATATTACTTGGTAAATATCATTATCCCAAAGATTGAAGAAAAACTGTTTGAAGGAGCAAGAATAGGACAAGGATAGCAGCTAGGAGAACTGTAAAACCTATGTCATTTCTAGGAGAAGAGGGACAGCAACAATCCAAACAAGACACAATGGAGACCTGGAGAGTAAAGGAACAATGTTGCTTAATGTCACTAATAGTAACTACTTACTTGGTGTTGGGGCTGATGAAAATTGAAGAGATAAAACTAACTGGCTGGAATATCTAGGCAGTGGCTTATGGTTGGTGGCATTAAGTAACAGGAGAGTGGGTGTGGACATGATGCAGGTGATAGAATAAGGTGCTCCAGAGCTCTGGCAGTGTAGCCTGTTGCACTATGAGAGCAAAGGCTGGGTCCTTCCAGCAGTGACCCTCCAGTGACTCACGGGGCGAAATGGGCAGCCTGCTCCATTTGTGATTTGCTGCCTTGGAAACCCAATGGAGGGATGCTGTGAGTCAGTATTGACACAAAGTAATGATTTTGCTTTTATTCATGCTCTTCAAAAGAGGGACATGGACTTCAAGCAAACAAACAAACAAACAAAAAAGTAGCCTGAACCAGAAGTTTATCTGTCAGTTCCTATCATGTAGTTGATAACTAGAGTTCTAGTTCAGATGGAATCACCCAGAAGGTACAGAGAGGGAGAGGAAGAGTGGACAAGGAACAGGGGAGCTAGCAAGGAGGTGTATTTCCAGACATATTTTGTGTGCTAATCTGAAGCTACAAGTCATGCTATTTAGTGCAGCTTTTGCAAACTTGATTTTGTTAACTTGTATAAGACAATTTGTAGGAAAAACTTCAACACATTGAAGGAAAAGGCAAATGCTTAACTGGAAACGTAGAGGTTCAGGTTCTCCTGAGATGTCTTGAAATAAAGGCCTACCTGGTACTTCCTAAGTCAGCCATAGTTTCATTAAAATCACAATAATAATTAAAAAAAGAAATCACCAACCCACCCTCCCAAAAAATCCTACAGAACACACATGGTTCTGCTACGTATATGGGGTAGCCAGTTGGAAATGACTCAGAAGCAACTGGGGATGTGGGGGGAGAGATTATAAAGCTATGATATTTCCTTAGTAGCCTACCAGCAGCTTTATTATTAAACAATTAGCAAGTACAGAACTAACCCATAATTTGCAAATATTTCTTTTAGTGCCTGTGGTTCAGAGAAGTCAGGGGTGAAGTATTTAAGGGAGAAATGAGTGATTCATTACAGAGTCAAGGCTAAAACCAAGATCTCCCAACTCCTCACACAGATTTGCTTAAACAAACAAAAGCTTAGAAAAACAAATGAACAAACACTGCCCTGGATCCACCAAGCTTTCTAAGGCAGTAATGTTTACAGAAACAGACTGTCACACCTTTCTCCCATAGAGAAGTCAAGTGCTCAAGCCCTGTGCCACAAAAAATACCAAACAAAAAACCCCATTATTTCTTGGTGGCCTAGAGGTAAGAATTTGCACTGCCAACCCTAACACACACAGTTCTAATCTACCAGATGCTGTACTGGAGAAAGATGGGCAATCAATCATCTGTGTGACTTAAAGCCTTTGAAAATGGGCTGAAGGGTCAGCTTGAGCTGGTTCTGATTCAATGATATACAACAACAACAATAATTAAATCAGTTTTTTTATCACAAAAACTCAGATTTGCTGAAGTTAAATAATCTCAGAGTGATATGTTGTTGTTGTTATTGTTATGTGCTGTCGAGTTACCTGCGACTATAGCAACCTATGTGTAACAGCTCTGAAACCTGCCTTGTTCTGAGTCAGTCCCACTAATTCTGACACACCAACCCCCATAGCCTTAGTTTCTGTATCAATCCATCTCATCTAGGGTCTTCCTCTCCTGTCCCTCTACCCTTCCGATCAAGATGTCCTTCTCCAAGTGTCAGTCTCTCTTGGCCATGTGCCCAAAGTATGGATCCCTGAGATTGTTGTTTGTGGTGTTGTTACGTGTCATTGAATCACTTGCAACTTGTAGTGACTCTATGTACAACAGCTCTGAACCCTGCTCTATCCTGAGCCAACATTAATACCTCTGACACACCTACCCCCTTTACCTCAGTCACTGAGTCAATCTGTCTCATCAAGGGTCTTCCTCTCTTGTGCTGTCCCTCCACCCTCCCATGCATGAGGTCCCTCTCCAAGGACTGATCCCTCCTCGCAACATGTCCAAAGTATGTCAGACAAAGCCTCAGCATCCTTGCCTCCAAGGAGCAGCCTGGTTTAGCCCTCTCTAGGTCGAACCTGATTGTTCTCCTAGCAGTCCATCATATATTTCCAATACTCTTCTCCAGCACTATAGCAGCAGTACTGGTAGAAAACATCTTACTATATATGGTTGCATCTACTTGACCAATCTATACTTGTTCCTCTGAGGGGAATTTTAGTGTCATATGTTGCCATTTTTGTTAGGTGCCATTTAATATAGTATGCTTTATAGCAACTTTGTGAAAAATAGATCTGAACCCCATCCTGTCTTCTGCCATCCCCAACATCTCTGACACACCTGTGCTCATTGCTGCAGCCACTGTGCCAATTCACTTGGTTGAGGGTCTTCCTCTATTTTACAGACCCTCCACCTTTCCAACCATGTTCTCCCTTTCAAAGGAATAGGCTCTCTGAACTATGTGTCAAAAAAATGTGACATGACGCTTTGCCATCCTTGCCTCGAAGGAGCACCCTGCTTGTACTTCATTCAAGACATAACTGTTAGTGTTCATCTATGTTGATATGTGCCATCGAGTCATTTGCGACTCATAGCAACCCTATGTACAAGAGCTCTAAACGCTCTTCTATCCTGTGCCAACCTAGCCATCTCAAACACACCTATTCCCGCCGCTCCAGTCACAGAATCGATCCATCTCATCGAAGGTCTTCCTCTCCTTCGCCGCCCCTCCACTCTGCCAAACATGATGTCCCGCTCCAAGGACCAGTCCCTCCTTGCAATATGCCCGAAGTATGTCAGACGAAGCTTCAGAATCCTTGACTCCAAGGAGCCTTCCAGCTTCACCCTCCCCAGGACAAACCTGTTTGTTCTCCTAGCAGCCCATGGTATATTCAACACTCTTCTCCAGCACCACAGCTCAAAGGCATCAATTCTCTTTCTATCAACCCTATTCACTGTCCAACTCTCTGATGCATAGCATGTAATTGTGAAGAGTATAGCCCAAATCAGGTGCACCTTAGTCTCCAGTCTGACCTCGTTGCTCTTAAGTACTCTTGAGAGGTCCCTCACAGATGACTTTCCCAATGCAATTTGTCTCTTGATTTCCTGGGTGCTGTTACCAAGAGTGTTGACTGTGGAGCTAAGAAAACTAAAACTGTTAACTATCTCAATCTCTTCACCATCCATACTGATGCACCCAATTGGCCCAGTGGTGAGAATCTTTGTTTTCTTGATGTTGGGTTTCAATCCATATTGAAGGCTGCAGTCCTTGACCTTCTGCAGCAAGCGCTTCAGGTCCTCCTCAGTTTCAGCAAGCAGGGTTGTGTCATCTGCATAACTCGGGTTGTTGATGACTCTTCCACCAATCCTGATGCGACATTCCTCCTCATACAGCCCAGTGTCTCGGAAGATCTGCTCTGCATACAGATTGAAAAGGTATGGAGACAAACTACATCCCTGATTGACCCCTTTCTTGATTTTGAACCATCCAGTGTCTCCCTGCTCTGTTCTGATGACTGCCTCTTAGTCCAAGTATAGGTTTCACATTAACACAATCAAATGTTCTGGGATTCCCATTCTTCTCAGAGTCAGCCACAGCTTGTTGTGATCCACACAGTCAAAAACCTTTGCATAATCAATGAAGCACAGATAGACATTCTTCTGGTATTCTTTGTTTTCTGACAAGATTAGTGTTAGGCTAAAAATAAAACTAGAGGTTGAAGTTCAACTCAGAAATTTCTATATCAGGACATCTTCTGAAACCAGAACTCAAAAATCCTACGTCAGGACACTCCCCAGAACCAATTTGCCAAGACCAGAAACTTTATGCCCCAGTGAGTCATGGCAATGACCCAATATGATCCCATATAACCCCTCCCCCTTAAGCCCAAGCTCCAGTGCTACTCTCCTTGGTGAGTAGCCCAGCGCGCAATAAACTCTGAGAAATGTTTCTACCTCGATGTGGTTCTTGGTTTCAATCTGAAGCCTTTCAGTTAGTTTCCTCAGCAGTCCCTGAGATAATTAGTGCTCCTCTCCAACACTACTACTCAAAGGTGTCAATTCTTCTGTCATCAGTTCTCAGATGTATAGCAAGTGATTCAAAAGACCATGACTTCAACAGGCACACCATAGTCTTTAAATTACACCATTATTCCTTAGTAATTTGGAGAGGTCCTTGACACTGGACTTGTCCAAAGCAATATGTCTCCTGATCTCCTGACTATCAAATTGTAGATCCAAGTAAGATGAAATTATTGACAAGTTTGTTTCCCATATATCTTGACGTTGCATATTGGTCCAATGGGGAGGATTTTTGTCTTCTTGATGTTGAAATGTAATCCATATGTAAGGCGGTAATATTTGATCTTCTGCCACAAGTGTTTAAAGTCCTCCTCACTTTCATCAAGCACGGTTGTGCCATCTGCATAATGCAGGCTGTTGATGAGTCTTCCTCCAATTTTGATGCCACATTCTTCTTCATAGAGTTCAGCTTCTCAAATAATTACCTTAGCATTCAGATATGCATCTGAGACCTGGACAATGAATAAGGATGACAGAAAAAGAATTGACACCTCCTAGCTGTGGGGTTGGAGAAGAGCACTGCACATCCCATAGACAGCCAAGAGAACAGATAGATATGTCTTGGTGAGGGTGCAGCTGAAGTGCTCTTTGGAGGCAAGAATGATGAAGCTTTGCCTATCATACTTTGGACATATTGATAAGCGGTATTATTCCTTGGAGAGGAACATGATGTTGGGAAGGATGGAGGGTCAGCGAAGGAGAGGAAGACCCTCAACCAGAAGGATTGACATGGTGACTACTGCAATGGGATCTTGCATGTTAGGAAGTGTGAGGATGGGTTTGATCTTTTTTGTTCATAGGATCACTGAGTCTTCCTTGACTGGATGGCACCTAACTCAACAACAGATTGCATAG
This sequence comes from Elephantulus edwardii, assembly GCF_000299155.1. NCBI lineage: Eukaryota > Metazoa > Chordata > Mammalia > Macroscelidea > Macroscelididae > Elephantulus > Elephantulus edwardii. The sequence goes on from NW_006399852.1 coordinate 11,087,204, forward strand.
ATATGGAGAAAGGATACAACCTTGATGGACACTTTTCATGTTGCCTTACTCTGGACAATAGCTTCTTGATCTAGATATAAGTGTCATATGAAGATAATTAATTGTTCTGCTATACTCATTCTTCTCAGTGTTATAGTTTATTATGATCCACATAGTCAAATGCAGTTGCATAGTCAATATAATTCAAATTGACATTCTTCTTGTATACTTTGCTTTCGTCCAGGATATATCTGACATTATCAATGATATTCCTGGTGCCATGGCCTCTTCTACAGTACATTGACAGAGAACTAACAAAAATACAAGCTGGGTTTAGAAGAGGCAGTGGCACTAGAGACATTATCGCCAATGTCAAATGGGTTTTGGCAGAAAGCCAAGAGGACCAGAGGGATATTTCTCTGTGTTTCATTGAATATGCAAAGGCATTTGACTGTGTAGATCACGACAAATTGTGGTTAACCTTGAGGAGAATGGGAACCACAGAACGTTTGATCATGCTTATGTAAAACCTGTATTTGGACTAGGAAGCAGTCCTCAAAACAGAGTAGAGAAACACTGCATGGTTCAAAATCATGAAGAGAGTGCATCAGGGATACATCCTGTCTCCATACCATTTGAATCTATACACAGAACAGATTATTTGGGAGGTTGGATTTTATAAGGAAGAATGTGGCATCAGAATTGGAGGAAGACTAATCAATAACCTACATTACGCAGATGACACAACCTTCTTTTCTGAAGCTGAGGAGAACCTGAAGGGCTTGCTACAGAAGGTCAAGGACTGTATTCTTCAACATGGATTGAAGCTCAACCTCAAGCAAAGATTCTCACCACTGGGCAAATTGGCAGCACCATGATGGATGGAGAAGAGATTGAGGTTGTTAACAGTTACAGCTTGCTCAACCCCACAATCCACATTCTTGGCACCAGCAGTCAGAAAATCAGAAGATGAATTCCATTAAGTAAATCTGCTGTCAGGAACCTTTCCAGAGTACTGAGAAGCAATGATGTCAGTGTAGAGGCCAAAGGGCACCTGATCCAGGCCATAGTCTTTACAATTACTTGCTACTGCAGCAGGGAGATAAACTAGAACTAAAGTTGACAGAAGAATTGATGTCTTTGAATTGTGGTGCTGGAGAAGAATTTTGAACATATTATGAACTACCAAGAAAACAGTAGATCTGTCAGGGGGCGGGTGAAGCCAGGTTTCTCCTTGAAGGTTAGCATTTTAAAGCTCCATCTGACATACTTTGGGCACGTAGTCAGGAGAGACTGATCCTTGAGAAGGACATCATGCTAGGAAGGGTAGAGGGACAGCACAGGAGAGGAAGACCTTGGATGAAATGTATTGATGCAGTAATTAGAACAATAGGGGTCGGGGTGTCGGTGTCAGTGAGACTGGCTCGGAACAGAGCAGGCTTCAGAGCTGTTATACATATGGTCACTATGAGTTGCAGGCAACTCGACAGCACATAACAACAACAGCAACAAACAGCATGTCCTCTTCCAAACCCCAGTTGAACCTTTGGCAGTTCTCTGTTAATATACTGCATTACACGGTTTTGGATGATCTTTAGCAATCTTTGGCTTGAATGTGACATTAATGATATTGTTCAATAATTTCCTCATTCTGTTGGATCACCTTTCTGGGGAATGATAAAAAAAGAAGGATTTCTTCTAGTTAATCAGCCAAGCAGCTGTCCTCTAAATTTCTGGCATGAACTGGTGAGCATGCGTATCATTTCATTGAGATGTGTCCATTTGTATTCCGTTGATTTTTGGGGTTTTCTTTTTTGCGAGTGCCTTAATTGTAGCTTGAACTTCTTCTGTCACCACCATTGGCTCTTCTTTATGTGGTACTTCCTTAAGTACTTCAATATTATGCAATTCTTTGTGGTACAGTGACTCTGTATTCTTTCTGTCTTCTTTTGATGCTTCCTGGTTTATTCAAGATTTTGCCCATAGTATCTTTCAGTATTGCAACTTGTAGGTGGAATTTGTTTTTAATTTCTTTTAACTTTAGAAATACTGAGCAAATTTCTCCCTTTTTATTCTCCAAATTCAGTTCTTTGTGCATTCCCTTTGTCATTTGAAAAGACAGTCTTCTTGAGCTTTGCACTTTCCAATGAGGTTTGCACATTCCAAAAGCTCCCTTTCAAAGTCTTCTGCTCAGCTCTCTTACTTTAGTATCTATTCCCTTTGCTTTGTCTTCTCGTCACTCTAGTGCAATTTTCAGTCTTTCCTGATAGCCATTTTGCTATTTTCTTCTTCTTATTATTCTGTCTTTGAAATGATCTCTTGTTCTCTTCATGGATGATGTCTTTGATTGTTACCCTATAACTTGTCTAGTCTTCCATCATTAGTGTTCAATGCCTCAAATCTATTCTGGAGGTGTTTGGACTCACATGGGATAGACAAAGGATTGTATTTTTGTTTTTGTGTACTTTTCTTCAGCTTCAGTTTGAACTTGCTCATGAGTAATGGTCTGTCCCAATGTTAACACCTGGCATGATTTTAACTGCTGATATTGATCTTCTACCATGATTCTTTTCACAGATGCAGTCAACCTAATTTTTGTGTAGTCTATCATGTAAGGTCCATGTGTGAAATGCCTTAAAAAAATAAAAGGTATTTGTGATGAAGAAATTATTCAACATACAAAATTTAATCATCATTGTTCAGCCTCATTTCCGTCATCAAGGCCATGCTTTCAGACTACCATGTCTGCTTGCTTTTCCAACATTTGCTTTCCACTCACCAATAATCATCAATGCATCTTGATTGCGTGATGGGTCTTATTTGGATTGCAAAAGTCTGTACAAATCATCAATTTCTTGTTCTTTTTACCTTAGATGTTGGTGCGCATATTAGCATAATAGTCATTAACAGGTCTTCCTTGCATGCATATGGATAGCATCCTATCATTCACAACAGTCTACTTTAGGATATATCTTGAAATTGTCTTTTTCACTATGAATGCAACATCATTCTTCCTTAGCTTTTCATTCCCAGCATAGCAGATTATGTAATCGTCTGATCCAAAGTGCCGCATGTCAGTCCATCTTGGTTCTCTAATGCCTATCTTTGTGTGTTCCATTTCATTTTTTGAAACTTCTGTTTTTCCCATACTTATATTTGTGTATTTCATGTTCTGACTATTAAAGGATATTTACAACTATTTTTCCTAATTTTTAGTGACTTCCATTCTAGGATCTAACTCTAACACTGTATTAGTCTATTTCCCCTATAATTTCAAGGCCTACTAATTCAGAAGTGGATGGCCAATCCTGCTCCCTAGTCTCTCTTAATCTGGGGGCCCTGTTGAAACCTGTCTACCAAGGGTGATACTTCTGGCATTTGAAATATTGGCGGTCTAGCTCCCAGCATCACAACAACCCACAAGTAACCTTACTGCAGTATACTGAAAGACAAGTGTCGTACTGATAAGTGAAAACAATAAACAAAGAAGCACATTTTGCCATAAAGTAATTAACAGCATACAAATAATTCTCCCAATACAACAAACTGTTAGATAGTTGTTGTACCTCTAATAACAAACCATAAAGACAACAAGACATACAAATGTCTCCTCTGGCCCTAGTTGAGGTCTGTGGCAGTGTGAGATCATGGGCTCTTAGATGGGTATTATGGCACAAAGGTGGTGTGCCAGTATGGGGTCCCAATTGAGTATTATAGCATGGACAGTGGCTCAGTTGGATTTTTAGTGCTTGTATTTAGTCCAAGGACCAAATGCCATGAATCTCATAGACCTAAAACCAATGAGTGGGGACATGATGATCTACTTGGTTGCTTCTGGGTTCTTTGTCAGTAATTGTTGTTGTTATGTACCGTCCAGTCGCTCACAACTCATAGCGACCCTATGTACAATAGCCCTAAACCGTGCTCTATCCTGTGCCAGTCTTACTGTCTCTGACCCTCCCCCCCCAATTACCACAGTCACTGAATCAATCCACCTCATAGAGGGTCTTCCCTTCCTGTGCTGTCCCTCCACCCTCCCAAGCATGATGTCCCTCTCCAAGGACTGGTCCCTCCTTGCAACATGTCCAAAATATGTCAGAGGAAGCCTCAGAATCCTTGCCTCCAAGGAGCAGCCTGGTTTAACCCTCTCTACGATGAATCTGTTTGTTTTCTTGGCAGTCCATGGTACATTCAATACTCTTCTCCAGCAATACAGCTCAAAGGCATCAATTCTCCTTCTATCCTCCCTAGTCATTGTCCAACTCTCTGACACATAACAAGTGATAGCAAAGACCATGGCTTGTATCAGGAGCACCTTAGTTTCCAGAGTGACACGATTGTTCTTCAGCACTTTGGAGAGGTCCCTAACAGCAGACTTTCCCATCGCAATACATCTTTTAATTTCCTGGCTGCTGGTGCCAAGAGTGTTGATTGTAGAGCCAAGCAGACTAAAGTTGTGAACAATCTCAATATCTTTACCATCCATCTTGATGCTGCCAATTGGCCCAGTGGTGAGAATTTTTGTTTTCTTGATATTGAGCCTCAATCCATATTGAAGGCTGCAGCCCTTGACCCTCTGCAGCAAGCACTTCAGGTCCTCCTCAGTTTCAGCAAGCAGGGTTGTGTCATCTGCATAATGCAGATTGTTGATGGATCTTCCACCAATCCTGATGCCATACTTCTCATAGAGCCCAGCCTCCCAGATAATCTGCTCTGCATACAGGTTGAAAAGGTATGAAGATCAGACACATCCCTGGCAGACACTCTTCCCAATTTTGAACCATACAGTGTTTCCTTGCTCTGTTCTGATGACTGCCTCCTGGTCTAAGCATAGGTTTCACATTAGCACGATTAAGTGTTCTGGGATTCCCATTCTTCTCAGAGTCAGCCACAATTTGTTATGACCCACACAGTCAAACGCCTTTGCATAATCAATGAAACACAGATAGACATTCTTCTGGTATTCCCTGCTTTCAGCTAAGATCCATCTAACATTAGCTATAATACCCTTAGCACCATGATCCCTTCTAAACTCAGCCTTGACATCTGACAGTTCTCTGCTGATGTGCTGTTCCAGTCATTTTTGGACAATCTTCAGCAGAATCTTGCTTGCATGTGAAATCAATGATATTATTCTATAATTTCTACACTCTGTTGGGTCACCCTTCCTTGGAATGGAGTGTCTAAAATTTGTTTTTAGATAATTAGAATGATTAGTGAGGATACAGTTTATTAATCATAGATTTAAAGTCCATGTAAATGAATGAAACATTTTCAAATAAAAAAGTGTGAAAAAAATACCTACTTCTTGTTGTTGTGTGCCATCAAATCGACTACAATTCATAGCAACCCTAAGAAAAATGGATCTGAGCACTTCTCTATCCTGAGACAACCTCACTCTCTCAGATTGCCACCTGACCCCATTGCCACTGTCATTCTGTCAATCCGCCTCATCAATGGTCTTCCTCTACTGAACTGAACCTCTACCCCTCCTCCAAGCATAATGTCCTTCTCCAGGGCCTAGTTCCTCCTGGTGACATACCAAAATTATTGAAATTGTCCTTCACATCTTGCTTTAAAGGAGCAACTTGATTTCACTCTCTCTATGATACACCTTTTTTACTCTGTTGGCAGTTCATGGTATGTTCAATACTCTTCTCCAGCACCATAACTCACTGGCATCAAATCTTCTGTCATTCTTATTCAATATCCAGCTTTCAGATGCATAGCAAGCAATTGAGAAGACCATGGCCTGGATAAAGTATACCTTAGTCTCTAAACTGACATTGCTACTATTCAGCACTCTAGAGAGATCCTGGACAGCAGAATTTCCCAATGCACCTTGTCTTTTCATTTCCTGATTGGTGATGCCAAGAATGTTTATTGTGGATCCGCAAGATAAAATTATTAACCTCAATCCTTTCTCCATTTATCATGATATTGCCTATTGTCCTGGTAGTGAGAATCTGTTTTGTTGATGATGAGATGCAATCCATATTGCATCTTCTGAAGGAAACACTTCAAGTCCTCCTCAGTTTTGGTAAACATGGTGTGGCATCTGCATAACGCAGGTTGGTGATGAGTTTTCCTCTAATCCTGAAGCCACATTCTTCCTTATATATCCACCTTTTCAAATGATCTGTTCTGTATATAGATTGAAGAAATATAGAGAAAGGATACATCCTTGAAGCTATCTTTTCTTGATTTTGAGTCAAAAGGAGCCAACAATGTTCCCTTACTCTGGACAAAAGCTTGCTAGTCTGGATATCTTCCCATGAGCACAGTTAGGTGTACGGGGATTCCCATTCTTCTCAACATTATAGCCACAATTGGTTGGGAACCACACAGTGAACTGTATTTACATAGTCAATAAAGCACAAGTTTACACCCTTCTAGTATTGTCTACTTTCACCCATGATCCATCTGACTTCAGGAAAGATACCTCTAGTGCCACAGCCTCTCCTAAATCCAGTTTGGATTTCTTGTAGCTCTCTGTTAATTTATTGTTCTAATTGGTTTTTATAATTTTCAGAAAGATTTTGCATGTGATATTAGTGGTGATACTTTTTAATAATTTCCACATTCTGTAGGATCACCATTTTGGGGAATGAGGATAACTATCTGGTTCTCTTCCAGTCAGTTGGCCAAGTAGCTCTCCTACAGATTTCCAGGCACAACCTCATGAGAACATTCAGGGCTACATCTGTTTGTTGAAATATCTTAATTGGTATTCCATAAATTCTTGGGGCCTTATTTTTTGCCAATTCTTCAGGGCAGCTTAAACTTCCTCCTTCATCTCTATTGGTTCTTGACCGTATACATCTTCCCGAAAAATGCTCAGTGCCAGCCAATTATTTCTGGAACTGTGACTCTGTGTATTCCATCTTCTTGTGATGCTTCCTGGACCATTCAATATATTGTCCACAGCATCCTTAAGTATTGAAATTCCTGGCTTGAAGTTGTTCTTTAGTTCCTCCAGTTTGAGAAATGCCAAGTGAGTTCTTCCCTTTGATTTTGTGACTCCAGCTCTTTACAAATATTGTTATAATACTTTGTCTTTGGGAGCTGTCATTTGAAATCTTCTGTTCATCTCATTAACTTCCTCATTCCTTCCCTTTGTAGTGCCATTATTTTTTCCTCTTTTTTATTAGTTATTTTTTTAATTTTAATGAACATTTACAGAAATTTTGGATTTCCATTCATTCATTGTTGTATTTTTCTCCCTGCCCCCAACCCCCAGTTCGCTCCTCTCCTTGAAAAGTGAAAGAAATATTCCTTCATTGGTATACAATCTCCTCCTTACCCATTCTACTATGCAACCTTCATTCTGGACTCTTGTCATAACTGTAATACTCAATCATAATATCATTTTTAACTGTTCTCTCACTCATCTGTTTCAATGCAGTATACATAATTGATCCAATTTTTCTCAGTCTCTTCCAAACCCTGATGTCAAATATTGCTTAGTGCCACTGTTGTAGTGCAATTCTTTAAGTCTCTTCTGACATCATTTCAGTTTTTTTCTTTTGTTTTTGTAATGACCTTTTGTTCTCTTCATAGATGATATCCTTGATATCATCCCACAACTCATCTGGTCTTCTATCATTGGTGTTCAGTGCCTCAAATCTATTCTAAAAATGATAATAAAATTCAGACGGAATTGATTCAAGATCATATCTCGGTTCTTGTGGGCTTGTTTTAATTTTCTTTGGCCTCAATTTGAACTTGCATATGATTAATTGATGATCTGACTCACAGTCTGCCCCTAGCATGGTTTTGACTGCTGATATTGAGCTTCTCCAACGATTTCTTCCACAAATTTAGTCAATCTGATTCCTATGCACCCCATCAGGTGAAATGCACGTGCAAAGTCATCTTTTGGGAAAAAGTATTTGCAATGAATAAGTCATTGCAAATACAAAATTCAATCACTTTAATTCCAGCTTCATTTCTAGCACCAAGCACATATTTTCCAACTACTGCTCCTTCTTCATGGCTTCCTACTTTTGCATTCCAGTCACCAATTATCATTAACACATCCTGATTGTGTGTTTGGTCAATTTCAGACAGCAAAATCTGGTAAAAATTCTCAATTTCTTCCTCTGTGGCTCTAGACGTAGGAGCATATATTTGAATAATAGTTGTGTTAATGGGTCTTCCTTGTATGTGTATGAATATTATACTATCACTCACTCACTCACCCATTATATTTCAGGATAGAACTTGAAATTAACTGTTCGAATGTGAATGCAATACCATTCTTGCTCTGTTTTTCATTTCCTGCATAGTATACCATGTGATTATCTGATTCAAAGTGGCCACAGCTGGTCCACTGCACCTCACTAATGCCTAGCAGATCAATATTCATGCGTTCCATTTCATTTCTAACAGTTTCCAGTATTCATGCGTTCCATTTCATTTCCAACAATTTCCAGTTTTCCAACATTCAAGCTACGCTTTATCTTGCTTGGCTCCACTATTAACACCCTTGGTACAAGCAATCAGGAAATAAGGAAACACATTGCCCTGGGGAAATACGCAGTTAGGGACTCTTCCAAATTTTTGAGGAGTAAAGATGTCAGTTTGAGGAATAAGGTGTGTCTGATTCAGGCCGTAGTCTCCGATTACTAGCTTAAGAAAACCCTAAATTTATGCATTAGTTCTATTCTGTGTCGCATGGGATCACTATTGATTGATTCAATAGCAAGCACCAAAAAAAAAAAAACCCAACCAAAAAACCTCAAGGAAGGCAAGAGATGTAGCCCACCTGGCTTCTTAGGAAGCAGCAGAAATGCATGAATGAAGAGGCGAGTCAGCGTGTCTCCTCCAGAGCAGGTTACTTAATTTCTCTGTGCCTCAGCCTGCTGAGAATGGGAATAACAGAGAGGCTTTAAATAATGATTAGATGAAAGAAAGATCTAATATGCTTAAAACAGGGCCTGAGCTTCACAAATGCTATATAGATAATTAATATCACAATCTTCTATGCCTACTACCTATCATGGGCAGAGTTTGTTGGGGCTCTCACTCACATTGGTTCAGGTTTGGAAGCAGGAGTGGCATCCACTTCCTAAACCACGTGCCTCTGGAAAGTCTATGAAGCTGAGGGCCTAGCTTTACTATTTTGGAGGAATAGTCTTCCAAGTTTTTCATCATTCTTCTGTCAATTTGCTGTACTGTGGTAATCTGGGTTTGCTGTAAAGCTGAACCTTGTGCCATTGGGGGTCAAATGCTGTAACAGCTTTCCATGGTGGACAGTGTTTGGTGGAGCTCCCAGTTTAAGACAGGTTTGGAAGCAGGAGTGGCATCCACTTCCTAAACGTCATGCCTCTGAAAACGCTGAACTTGGAGAAATGACAATAGGTATAGAAAGGTTTCAGGCCTTTGGCTGATAGGGTCACAATGAGTCATGCTCGACCTAAAGGCAATCAACAACAACAACAAGAATGCAGAGTAATAAGCTACATACTTTTAGCATCTAGTCTTCCGTTTACCTCCCAAAATCAATATCGGTACACAGTTTTCATGTTATCCTCTGTTGTTTAGAGTGCTTCCACTGGCCTTCCAATTGCTCTTTCTTCAACTCTCTCAAAACTAAAAACCTGTAGCCGTCAAGTCCACTCCAGCTTCTGGTGAAACTGTGTGTTACAGAATATAGCTGTGCTGTGTATGGTCTAGCTATGCTAGGACTTTCTTGGCTCTTATCTTTAAAGAAGCAGATGGCCAAGACTAACTTCTGCAGTGTCCCTGGGGAGGGACAAACTGCTGAGTAGCTGAGAACAAACCATTTGTATCAGTCAAGGGGAGTCAGCTCTCTTAACCTGTATGAATAAATGTGTCCCTCTGCAGAGAGTGACCTTTCTGAACTATGTTTCTATTTCACATTTGATTGTGGGCCAACTTGAAACTACACAAAATCTTCCAGATGTCCTTCAAAGAAGACCGAAGTCCTTCTGATGCCACAGTGCACCGTGTGGTCTTATCTTTTCTGTTTTATCCCTCATTATGTGTTTCCTAGCCATCTGTCCTTCAGGCTCATATATACCTGCACTTCTGCCTCCCACTGCACCTTGTTCCTCCACCTACTCAGCCTTTCCACCTGCTCCATCTCTACACAAGAGGTTCTACTGTTCTGTCCTCTCAATTCCTTGTGCAATTTACCATATGCTTCAGATTCTAGCCTGGGTTAGCTTCTTCAGCAAAACTTTCATAACCCCACCTGCTGTGTGGTTATTTGCCTAAAATATAATGTGGTAAATCTATTAAATATCTACCTCTGGAATCTGGATTTGTGAGTCTAAATCCAAGTTTTGTCACGTCTTATCTGTTTGACTTTGAACAAATCATAGTGTATTTATAAATTCTATCCTTTTCAGAGTACAGAATTAAGAATAAGGTCATCTCGTTGGCTTGTTGTTAGGATTAAATAAGACAGTTCATGTATAGTGTTTAATAAAATTTTATAAACTTAAACGGATTTATTGTTAATATTTCCTATTACACTTCTTAATTCTTAGAAACCCAGAACACTAGCCAGCTACTAACAATTAATTTGTATTCATATTGAGAATACTTCGTATCTTTGATTAGAATAATGGCATGTTCATTATAAATTACTTCAGAATATTATGATAGATAAACTAATACTTTGCCTATTGTTAAAGACATTATTTTTGCACATTGTGGGAACCAAATTGATTTATTTTTCCTTCAGGTTGGAGGTTTTTGTTCTATTTTTTGCCCTTCTCTACTATGACATACACCATTTTCTTTCTTTATTAATTGTTGTTATATACCGTTGAGTCAGAACCAACTTATAGCTGAGCCTCCTGCAGGTTTTCACACGCAATAAATATCATGGGTGGAGATTGCTCATCTTTCTCTCATGGAGCCTTTGGGCTGGCAGCACAACTCCTTACCTCTATGTGGCTATTGTTGTTAGGGGCCATGGAGTCGAGTATGACTCATAGGAACCCTGTGAACAATAGATCTGAACTCTGTCCTATTCTGTACCATCCTCACCATCTCTAACACATTCAAGCCCATTGCTGCAGTTACTGTGTCAATCTACCACATTGAGGGTCCTCTTCTCCTCTGTCCTCCCATGTCATGATGTCCTACTTCAAGGAATAGCCTCGCCCAGCACCTTGAGCAAAGTATGCTAAGTATGCGAAGTTTCCTTGCCTCCAAGAAGCACTCTGGCTACACTTTTTCCAAGACATATCTCTTTGTTCTTTTGGAAACTCATGGGATTTTCAGGACTCTTCTTCTCCAACACAACTATGGCATGAAGGATTTGTTGTTCAATATGGCTTTCTAGCCACTGATTGACTTTGACTTTTCCATATTGATGAGAGGAAAGATGAGAACAGGGTATGTTAGTCTATTCACAAAGATATTGGAGGGTGTTGCCATTAGATTAAGCAGATTCCACAGCAAAAATAGGGAATATCAATACCAAAAAGGAATAGAAAGCAGTTTGTATCCTTTGGAGCCAGATGTTCCTGTATCAGCCAGATCACAAACTACACAAGAGCAACAGAAGCAACAGCAGAGAGCCAGAGACCAACCTCATACAGAAGTGCCTTGGGTCTGCCGCCACCAGAGCCAGGGACCTTCAACTCAAGCTTGCTGAAGGACTCAGGGAAGATGCCATCACTAACAAGACTAAGGGAACTTTGTAACACTGACTTATCCCATGAGGCTGAAGGTTAAAGGACTGGAGAAGCTCTCTGCTTTGAGGGGTTGTATTCTGCTCCCAATCTGAATTATAACTTGTTAACATTGCTAGTAAACCCTATAACCATGAGTGTGGTTCTACATATTTATTAAAATGGATTTTGGACCCAGTAAGGCAGTAGGTCCCTGAGAGTAGACTTACACACACACACACACAAAATCCCTCATCTTTTGTTTTTCTGATTGTTAATGCCAAGAGTGTTGTTTGTGGATCAACAACACTACTCTTAAGGCAAAGAGGTAAAAAGACAAGTTGCTTTGGGAAAATCTGCTGTCAAGGACCTCTCCAGAGTACCAAGGGGCAATGATGTCAGTCTAGAAACTAAGGTGCATCTGATACAGGCCATAATCTTCTCAATTACTTACTATGCACCTGAGAGCTGGATAACAACTAAGGATAATGGAAGAAGAATGGATGCTTGGAATTATGGAAGATCAGTGTAGGAGACGAAGACCTTGGATGAGATGGATTGACATAGTGACTGTGACATTGGCAGTAGGTATATGAGAGCCAAACATGATGTCCCTCTCCAAGGACCAGTCCCTCCTTGCAACATGCCCAAAATATGTCAGATAAAGCTTCAGAATTCTTGACTCCAAAGAGCCTTCCAGCTTCACCCTTTCCAAGATAATCCTGTTTGTTCTCCTAGCAGTCCAAGGTATATTTAGCACTCTTCTCCAGCACCACAGCTCAAAAGCATCAATTCTCTTTCTAGCAACCCTATTCACTGTCCGACTCTCTGATGCATACCACATAATTGCAAAGACTATAGCCTGGATCAGGTGCACCTTAGTCTCCA
>NW_006399852.1:11100701-11102934 GCF_000299155.1 Elephantulus edwardii
CCAGTGTCTGTTGAAATATGTCAATTGGTATGCCATCAACTCCTGGACCCTTGTTTTTTGCCAATTCCTTCAGAGTAATTTGAACCTCCTCCTTCATCACCATAGGCTCTTGCTCATATGTGATTTCATGAAATTCTTCTGTGACAGCCAATTCCTTTTGATACAGTGACTCTGTGTATTCCTTCCATCTTCTCTTGATACTTTGTGGATCATTTAACATTCTACCCAAAGTATCCTTAAGTATTGCACCTATGGCTTGAATTTGCTTTTCAGCTCCTTCAGCTTAAGAAATGCTGAGCGAGTTCGACCCTTTTGATTTTCTGACTCCAGCTTTCTGCACATTTCATTATAGTTTCTTTTTGTCATCCCAGGCTGCCTTTTGAAATTTTCTCTTTAACTCTTTGATTTCTTGGTTTCTTCCTTTAGCTTTGACTTCTTGGCGTTCTAATGCAATATTCAGAGTCTCATCTGATATCCATCTTGGTCTTTTCTTCTTTTTCAGCCTTTGTAATGATCTTTTGCATTCTTCATGGATGATTTTCTTGATACCCTCCCAGAGCTCATTTGTTCTACGCTCATTAGTGCTCAAGGCCTCGAACCTGTTCCTGAGATGGTTTTGAAATTCACGTGGCATAGACTTAAGATCAAATTTTGGTTCCCATGGACTTGATGATTATAGTAGCAAATACATAAACGTACACATTTGCCAAAACATAAACAACTGTACATTAAAAAGATAAAATTTACATGATGTAAATTATACCTCATTTTAAAAAACCTAGAAAAGAGTGTATTGATAATCCAATTTTCTTTCAAATTTAGGAGGTGTTAGTTTTGAAATTGGTTTCCTATCATGGAAGAAACCAAGAGTAACATATTTGTAATTTTCAGGACCATGATCTAAGGATAACTTCACGTTTAATAATGAATTGCAAAATAGCTCAGTTATAACTTAAGTAGATATTATAATTCCCAAAGGCAGAATACTGTGTCCAGAAAGAATGATGTGGAGGAAGACAGGCAAGAATGACCATCCAAAGACTCCCCAAGCCTTTATTTCCCCCAGTGCATTGAATATAGAAAATTGCTTAATTTGCTTTATATGGGCTATAATGCATTACAGCCATGCATATCTCACTATATCATAGGAAAGCACAAGCATTTAACACCAGGGTGACTTACAGCGTGCTAATAAAATCTGGCTACAAATGGAGTGCCATTTTTCTTTTTGATGGGTTAAAAATGGGCTCATTGTGCTTGCTTGGCTCTCATCCACGTTGCACGCAGAGAGTTAAAGGCTTCCGCAGCAGCATATGGCTCCTTGGGAAGCATGAGTCATCTCTCGAACCAGAGGTGCAAAAAAACCAAAACACAGAACACGACAAGAATGTTAAAAAGTGGCAACTATCCTCAGGCAGATGCCAATATAGTTATTTTGAATGTTGTTTCTATCCTGTTAGGGAAATCTTCTCTCTAACTCTAATGAGCTCTTTCTCTCATTAACATACATACATAAATAAACCTGTTGTAAGACAATTATAAAACTAGACAATTTTCTTTTTACTTAACCTGGATTTAAACTACTGATAGATTATGTCCTGTATTTATTAAACATTTCTTAAGACTTAATTTTTTTTTAATTATTGGGGTTTCAAATGCCATAATGGCTGTCATAATGGACAGTGTTTGGTGGAGCTCCCATTTTTAAGACAGGTTGGGAAGCAGGAGTGGCATCTACTTCCTAAACCACATGCCTCTGGAAACTCTATGAACTTGGAGAAACAATAGTTATAGAAAGGCCTCAGGTCTTTTGTTCATGGAGTTGCTATCGGTCATGCACAATTCGATGCAATTAACAAGCACCACCACCACCATCTTTTAGATGCTTGACTAGATTTATAATACGAAGATTTGTTCCCAGGAGGCTTTTCTTGTTATTGCTATGTTGACTTTTTTTTTAAAACAACAATTAGGCCAAACTCGTCCCATTTTCAGGTCATTAGAACTATTTGAACAACAACCAAAAAAAAAGCTTTTCTTTTTATTACATTTTTCTTACCTCTACCTCAGTAGAGTTGTATGTGTGATACTGATTTACAACCTTATAATACTTAACAGCAAAATCCTTTCTACAAGTGTTGCTATCTGTTGTTGAACTGATTTTTTACTCATTGCAACCATACTTGATGGAGGAAAACTGACCCATAGGATTTTCTTGGTTGTAATCTTTTCA
>NW_006399852.1:11104179-11111975 GCF_000299155.1 Elephantulus edwardii
GTCAAATCAGATCTGACTGGTACAGGAGGAGATTGTTCCTCCTTCTCCAGCAGAGCATCTGGTGGATTTGAACAGTGCACCTCTGAGGTTGCAGTGCAGCTTCTTGCCACTAGGCCACCAGAGCTTGCCAGCAAAAATATTTTTTTTTGCAAAAATATTTTTAAAAGTCTCTTAGCAGGCATTTGTTCCTCAGAGCCACTAGTGAGTTAAAACTGCCAACCTTTGACTTAATAGTCAAATTCTTAACCATCTCACTATGGGAGCTCCTTTGCCATAACCACCATTCAGGTCCTTGAAGTGTATTCCAAACCAGAGGTTCTTCATTGCATTTCTGAAGCTATAAACCTTCACAGAAGGAGACTTTCTTTCTCCAGCAGGGCAGCTGGTGGATTCCAACCATTAACGTTTCAGTGATACATTACATCACCAAAACACTTTTGCTTTAACAAGAAAAGGATACGATTATATAAACATAGGACAAGTAGCTAATAGTTTGAGGAAACATTTTCATTTCAAAGCTTTGTGGGAGAACAGCGTAAACATTCGCTCATTCATTTAAAAATATTTCTTAATCAGGAAGCATTATGTTTCAAACAATGTGCTATATTTTTTAATTAAACTTTCATTGATATAATTGTGGATTCATATGGAGGCATAAGAAAGAACAGAGAGATATCCTGATATACTATTTGTTTCTTCCAGTAGCAGGGTTTATAGACATTAGAGGTACAGTAATACACAGGATTAATGAGGTGCTCAGATTCCTTACCAGTATCTCAATAAGGAAAACAAGCGAACAAGGGAATAAAGGCAGTAATTTCAAGAGCCATATGACTGAAGTTGAGATTCTTTAGACAGAGACATTGGAAGGCTTCTCTGCAGAAGTGACATTTGAAAAGATGCCTGTAAAAGAAAAAAAGAATGCATGGGAGAAAGCTTCCAGACAAAGGAAAAAATAAGGGTAAGTTTTCTGTGGTGGAAATGAACTTGACACATGAAAGGACTAGAGTAAAGCAGGATGTTCTGAGTAGGGAGGTGATACAGCTGGCTGAGATGAGAAGTAAGCAGAGGCAGTGACATTGCCCACCAAGTGAGGAAATTTAGAGAGATGATGAGTGTATAGGAGATTATTGTACTACATTTATTAGGGTTGTTATTGTGTACTATCATGTTGTAAGTGACCCATAGCTGACATTCCAATGGGTTTTCAAAAGCAGTTAATCATCTGGGAGGTGATTATTCATCCTTCTCCCATGGAGCAGCTGGTGGGATTCATACCAACGTGCCTTTGGGTTTGCAACACAGCTTCTTACATTCAGCTACCAGAGGGTAATGAAATAATTTTTTTAAAAATGTTGATTTATAAATAACTAAAAACATACATAAAAATAATTGTTGCTATTATGTGTTAACAAGTACTTTACAACTCATAGCGATCCTATAAACAGCAGATCTGAACCTTGTCTTATCCTAGGTCATCTTCATGATCTCTGTCCATTCATCATCAAGCTCCCTATTATAGTCACTGTGACAATCAGTTTCATTGAGGTTATGCTTCACTTTCTTTGACCCTTCATCTTTTCCAGTATAATGTGGTTTGGTTTTGCTTTTCTAAGAACTGGTCCCTCCTAACAACATATCCAAACTGTGTGAGAGAAAGTTTCTCTACTCTTGCCTCTAAGCAATACCCTGGTTGTCCTTCCTCCAAGACAGACTTATTTGTTCTCTTGGCAGTCCATGGCATAGTCAGTACTATTCACCAAGACCATATTTCAAAGGTGTGGATTCTACATTTGTCTTCCTTATTCACTGTCCAGCCTCCTGGATAATCTGTTCTGGGAGAAGTGTGACACCAAGATTGGAGGAAGATTCATCAACAATCTGCGTTACGCAGATGACACAACCCTGCTTGCTGAAACTGAGGAGGACCTGAAGCGCTTGCTGCAGATGGTCAAGGACTGCAGTCTTCAATATGGATTGAGGCTCAATGTCAAGAAGACAAAGATTCTCACCACTGGGCCAGTTGGCAGCATCAGGATGGATGGTGAAGAGATTGAGATTGTTCATAACTTTAGTTTGCTTGGCTCCACAGTCAACATTCTTGGTACCAGCAGCCAGGAAATTAGAAAACATATTGAGACAGGAAAGTCTGCTATTAGGGACCTCTCCAAAGTACTGAGGAGCAATGGTGTCACTCTGAAGACTAAGGTGTGCCTAATATAGGTGCAATCACTTTCTTTGCAATCACTTGCTTTGCGTCAGAGAGTTGGACAATTACTAGGGAGGATAGACGGAGAATTGATGCCTTTGAGCTATAGTGTTGGACAAGAGTGTTGAATATAACTTGGACTGCTAAGTAAATGAACAGGTTTGTGCTAGAGAGGATTAAACCAGGGTGCTTCTTGGAGGCAAGCATTCTGAAGCTTTTCTGACTTACTATGGACATGTTGCAAGGAGGGACCAACCCTTGGAGAAGGATGTCGTGCTTGGAAGGGTAGAGAGACAGTACAGGAGGGGAAGACTCTCTGTGAGGTAGATTGATTCAGTGACTGAAATAAACGGGGCAGGTGTGCTGGAGACAGTGATATTGGCACAGGCTAGAGCAGACTTTAGGGCTTTTGTACATAGGGTTGCCATGAATTGCAGGCAACTTGACAGCACATGACAACAACAACATTCATTGTCCAACTCTCAGATGCACAGGAAACGATTGAGAATGCCATGTCTTGGATTAGGTTGTTGTTGTTAGGTGCCATCAAATTATGTCTTATAGTGACCCAACGAACAACACATGTGAACCCTGTCCTATCATGTGCCATCTTTATAATCTCTGACACAATCAAGCCTATTGGAGGAATCCCTGTGTAAACTCATCTGGTTGAGGATCTTCCCCTCCTATACCTCTACCTTCCCAACATGCCTGAAGTATGTGACACAAAGTTCCATCATCTTTGCCTCCAAGGAGCTGCACCTTTTTGAGACATTTATTTGTTCTTTTGGCCATTCGTATTCAGCACTCTTCTCTAATAGCATAATTCAAAGGCATTCTGTTATACTTAGTTGTTGTCCAGCTCACAGATGCATAACAAGTGACTGAAAAGACTATGGTCTGAATCAGGCATACTTTGGACCTCAAACTCACATCATTGTTCCTCAATAATTTCGAACAATAATTTGTGTTGAGGATACCAACATTGCTCTTGAACACTTTTGAGAGATCCTAGACAGGAGATTTTAATTTCTTGATTGTTGTTATCATAGGTGTTGATTGTAGATTCAAGTAAAATTATATCATTGACAATTTCAGTCTTTTCAACATCTATTGTGATATTGGTCCACTACTAGAGATTTTTATTTTCTCAATGTTAATATGAAATTTATGTTGAAAGTGGTATGTAGTCTTTGATTGTCTGCAGTGTTTCAAGTCTTCTTCACTTTCTCTAAGCAAGGTTGTGTCTTCTGCATAATACATGTTGTTGATGACTCTTCTTCCATCTTATTTTCACCTTATTCTTCATATAATCCAGCTTCTTAAATGATTTCCTCATTATACATATTAAACAGGAAAAAGAACAGAACCTTAGTGCACACTGTTTCTATTTTTTTTTCGTTGTTAAGGTTTTATTTTATAACTTTTTTGTGTGTGCACTGTCAAATTGGATCTGACTAGCACAGGATGAAATTGCCCCTCCTTCTTCAGCAGAGCAACTGGTTGTTTCTAATTTTAAAGGAGGCAGTATTCCCTTGTTCTGCATAGACAATTGCTTCTTTGTCCATATGTGTAAATGCCTTTCTTTAGTCAATAAAAAACAAATATCTTTCTGGTATTATCTGTTTCAGCTAAGATTCATGTGACATCAGCAATGATATCCCTAGTTCCACAACTCTAATGAATCCAACTTGAATTTCTGGAAGTTCCATGTGGACTACTGTTATAACTGTTTTAAAGTAATTTACGACAGTGTCTGATAGTGTCCACATTCTGTTGAATCAACTGTTTATTTTTTCAAATGGGAACAAATATGGATCTCTTCCAATCCATGGGCCAAGTAGCTGTGCTCCAAATTTCTTGGTATAGACTATTAAGCACATCCAGGGCTGCATATGTTTGTTGAAACACATAAATTGGCATATCTTACATTCCTGGGACCTCATTTTTTGTCAATATGTTTATTGAAGTTTGAGTTTATTTCTTCATTACCATTGATTCTTGAACATATACTATTTCTTGTAATATGCTACTTCAGAAGAAACTCTCTAACTTGTACTAGAATGTCACAAGGCCAGAACAAAGGGAGATTATGTTGAATAAAAAGAGAAGAGGGCAGCTCAAGAAGATAAAGCAAAGTATTTGCAAAAAGACTAAGGGCCCCACTTGATCTTTACAAACTCCACAATGGGGAACTGTCCCCATCAACAACACTGACAAAGCAAAACCAGTTCCTATGAGATAAAACATGCCCCCACACTCCAGGACCTCATTATGTTCAGACAAACACTAATCTTACTACTCTACTGGGTTCAAAATTCATTGCAATAGCTCACAGATCCCACAGAATCTTATTAAATAAGTCAAAAGTGTGTAATTCAGGTTAGTGGCAAAATACACTTAGGACAATTTTCAAAATGTGCTCATAGGCACCTCAACCTTGAGTCTCATGGCTTTAGGTCAGTGTTACAAAGCTTTCAGTCTTATCAATTAACAGTCTCCCCTGCCCCACTCCCAGTTGTCAAAAAAACTTGGGCAAAGTTTCCTAGCTCTGCTTTCATGGGATAACAGTCCCAAGGCCCACTCTGTCTCACTTCTGGTTTCTAGTTCTTTGCTATGACTTCTATGGCTTCTGATCATATAGGCCTTGGTCTGGTTGGCGCAATTGCTGGCCCTCAAAGATATGCTGCATTCTTTTTCTTTCTTTTTTTTTTTTTGATGGTCACATTCACAAATTCTGCTGCTAGATCCACTCAGTTTAATGGTTAGCTTAGCCAATCCACTGTGGATATGCTAACATGTCCTATTCACATACTCTCATCCATTCATGTGGCAAGGTCACTCAGTGGTTAGGGAAGCCACTTTGAACAATAAACCCTTAACTTATACTAAAATGTGCAAAGAACAGGAAATAGAAACCAATGTGTTCTTCCAACACATAAGATGATTTTCAAGTTGAAAGAACTGAAGAAAAATTCAATCTTTGTCATACAAAAGGGTAGGGAAATCTTGAATGATAAAGGAAGTATCAAAAGAAGACATAAGGAATGGAAACATTGAAACAAAAATTAGATGACGAGAATAAATAATATTTTTCTCCTTTTTCCAGACTCTACTCCTATTAATTAGCAAGTTATCAAATTTAGTTTCTCATTTACTGTACTTAAACATTTATCAAGAATTTACCTGAACCATTGGAGAGCTTTTAATCTCTAGATATTCCAGTGTGCATTTCCTAATAATAAAGATATCCCCTTATAGAATCACAAAACATTTCTCATTTTAAATAAAATTTAACCTTTTATCAAATCTGTCTCCATACCTTTTCAACCTATATGCAGAACAGATTATCCGGGAGGCTGGGCTCTATGAGGAGAAGTGTGGTGTCAGGACTGGTTGAAGATTCATCAACAATCTACGTTATGCAGATGACACAACCCTGCTTGCTGAAACTGAGGAGGACCCGAAGTGCTTGCTGCAGAGATTCAAGGACTGCAGCCTCCAATATGGATCGAGGCTCAATGTCAAGAAGACAAAGATTCTCACCATAGGACCAACTGGCAGCATCAGGATGGATGGTGAAGAGATTGAAATTGTTCACAACTTTAGTTTGCTTGGCTCCACAGTCAACACTCTCAGCACCAGTAGCCAGGAAATTAAAAGACATATTGCGATCAGAAAGAATGCTGTTAGGTACCTCTCCAAAGTACTGAAGAGCAATGGTGTCTCTCTGGAGACTAAGGTTCTTCTGATACAGGCCATGCTCTTTGCTTTCACTTGTTATGCATCAAAGAATTGGACAGTGACTAAGGAGGATGGAAGGAGAATTGATGCCTTTGAGTTGTGGTGCTGGAGAAGAGTATTGAAGGTACCATGGATTGCTAGGAAAACAAACAGATTCATCCTGGAAAGGGTTAAACCGGGTGGCTCCCTGGAGGCAAGGATTCTGAGGCTCCGTCGTCTAACATCCTTTGGACATAAGGAGGGACCGGTCCGTGGAGAAGGACATCATGCTTGGTAGGGTGGAGGAACAGCACAGGAGGGGAAGGCCCTCTATGAGGTGGATTGATTCAGTGACTGGGGTAATCGGGATGGGTACATAGGAGACAGTGCGATTGGCACAGGACAGTAGGGTCGCTATGAGTCGCAAGCAACTCGATGGCACATAACAACAACAAGAACAACAAGAACTCTCCACATTCCAAACGTTACCAATTTACAACATTTTTGTTTGTTTCATTTTCAGTACAAAATACAGTATCAGTTACATATTGTATTCTCTCTTTTATCACATTTACTCTGAAATAATTTCTCAACCTCTTTTTGTTATTCTGCATTTTTCTACTATTCGTAGAGTTTTTAGAAGCTCATTATTTAAGAACTGGATGGCCAATTCTGCTTCCTAGTCTGTCTTAATCTAAAAGCTCTACTAAAATCTGTCCACCATGGAAAACTCTTGTGGAATTTGACATATCAGTGGCTTGGCTTTCAGAGCAACCTGCAAGTCATCTCAATAAAGCAAAGTAACAGAAAAGTGCTGTACCAACTAGAACAATGTTCTTCCCAAACACAACAAATTAACAATTTAATTTGTTCCTCTAATAGCAAATCAGTCTTCACACTAGGCCCAAAGACCTGAGTCCCTTAGGCTCAACCAACTTTTAATCACAAAGGACTACCCATTGGGTCCTAATTGGTTTAAACAAGAGGCTCCCAGTGAACAACTCATTGTCAATGAAATAAAAACAACCAAACAGCCCAGAACTATTAATTAAATTTAAAAAAGAAATTTACCAGCCCACAACTGATTATCAATAAAATATTAATAATTTAAAAATACCTAATATTGGATCTCATCTGCTGCAAACAAGAGGCTCTCCAACCCCAACCAACTTTTAATCATAAAAGCCCATCCACTGGGTCCTAACTGGTTTAAACAAGAGGCTCCTAGCCCCACAACTGACTGGTAATTAAATAAAAAACACCAAGCAGCCCATGTCTGACTGTTACTTAAATAAAAAGACCTATCAGGAAGATTCATCTGACATACTTTGGGCATGTTACAAGCAAGAACCAGTCCTTGGAGAGGAACATTATGCTTGGAAGGGTGGAGGGACAGAACAAGAAAGATCCTGGATCAGATGGATTGATTCACTGATTGGGATAATGAGTGTATATGTCTCAGAGACAATAAGGTTGGCACAAGATTGAGCAGGTTTAAGGGCTGTTGTACGTAGGGTCGCTATTAGTAGCAAGTGAATCGATGGCACACAACAATAACAACATCAACCAGCAACTGAATCTTATGTTGTTGTTGTTGTTGTTGTTATTGTTATGTGTGATTGAGTCGCTTGCGACTCATAGCGACCCTATGTACAACAGCCCTAAACTCCGCTCTGTCCTGTGCCAATCGCACTGCCTCCGACACTCCCATTCCAATTATCCCAGTCACTGAATCAATCCACCTCATAGAGGGCCTTCCTCTCCTGAGCCATCCCTCCACCCTCCCAAGCATGATGTCCCTCTCTAAGGACCGGTCTCTCCTCACAACATGTCCACAGTATGTTAGACGGAGCCTCAGAATCCT
>NW_006399852.1:11112475-11133824 GCF_000299155.1 Elephantulus edwardii
CCAGCCTCCCGGATAATCTGTTCTGCATATAGGTTGAAAAGGTATGGAGATCGGATGCATCCCTGGCATATGCCCTTCCCAATTTTGAACCATGCCGTGTTCCCTTGCTCTGTTCTGACGTCTGCCTCCTGGTCCAAGTATAAGTTTCGCATTAGAACGATCAAGTGTTCTGGGAAAAATACCTACCTTTTGAATCTCAATTGCTTTGAACAAGAGGCTCTCAGATCCCAACCAACTTTTAGTCACAAAAGAGTACCCACTGCGTCCTAATTTAACAAGAGGCTAGGAGCCCACAACTAATTATTAGTTAAATAATAATAAAAAATTAGCCCACAGCTGACTGTTAATCAAATAAAAAAAGATCCATGTTTGGGATCTCAACTGCTTCAAACAAGAAGCTCTTGAGACCTAGCCAACTGCAAGTCTGCAGTTAGGGACATTTCTAAATAATTGAGTAGTAATGATGTCAGTTTGAGGACTAAGGTGTGTCTGATTCAGGCCATGGTCTTTCCAGTCACTTCCTATGCATCTGAGAGCTGGGCAATGAATAAGGATGACAGACGAAGAGCTGATGCCTTTGAGCTGTGATGTTGGAAAAGAGGACTGAACATCCCATAGACTAACCAAAAGAACAAACAAATATGTCTTGGAGACAGCGCAGCCAGAGTGCTTTTTTGGAGTCAAAGATGATAAAGCTTCACCTTCCATACTTCAGGCATGTTGCTAGAAGGGACTATTTTTTGAAGAAGGACATAATGCTTGGAAAGGCAGAAGGTCAGGAAAGAGGGGGCACAGTGACTGCCACAATGGGCGCTAGTGTGTCAGGCAGTGTGAGGATGGCACAGGATAGGACAAGGTTCAGATATATTATTAATAGGGTCTCTATGAGTTGTTGTATTCAACTCAACTCGACCACACCTAACAAAAACAACACTAGTTTCGAAAGGCTAGGTAACCTATTACAGAAAAATTAATCATTAAAACTCTGTGAGCACTTTTCTACTCTCACATACGAGGTTGCTATAAGCTAAAAATCAATCAGCCAGCAACAGATATGATTGTTGTTGCTGTTGCTAGGTGACTGACAGTCAACTATGAACAACAGGTTTGAATTTTGCCCTATCGTGTGCCATCCTCATGATATCTGATATGCTCAAGTCCATTGCTACAGACACTATGTCAATCCATCTTTTTGAAGGTCTCATTGTTTTTGTTATGTGCTGTTGGATTGACAGCGACTCATAGTGACGCTGTGCACCAGAGTTCTGAGTCCTGTCTTATACTGAGTTAATCTCACTGCCTCTGACACACCTACCCTCATTATCCCAGTTATTGTCAATTCGTCTCAACCTTGGTCTTCCTCTCTTGCACTATCCTTCCATCCTTCCAAGTATGATGTCTTCTTGGCAATATGCCCAAAGTATGTCAGACAGAGCTCCAAAATCCTTGTCTCAAAGGAACAACTTGGAGTCACTCTCTCCATGACATACCTGTTTAGCCATTTGTCAGTCCATGATATGTCTAATACTCTTCTCCAGCACCACAACGTAAATACATCAATTTTTCTTCTGTAGTCCTTATTCATTGTCCAGCTTTCCAATGCAAAGCAAATAATTGTAAAGAGCACACCTAAGATCAGGCACACCTTAGCAAAATCCTGAAGATTATCCTAAAACGACTGGAACAGTACATTGACAGAGAACTACCAAAAGTGCAAACTGGATTTAGAAGAGACTGTGACACTAGGGACATCATAGTCAATGCCAGACAGATCTTGGCTGAAAGCTAAGAGTACCAGTGGAGTATCTGTGTTTCATTGACTATGCAGAGGCATTTGATTGTGCAGATCACAACAAATTGTGCCTAACCTTAAGAAGAATGGAATCCCAGAAAGCTTGATTTTGCTTATGTGAATCTTACACTTGGGCTAGAAAGCAGTCATTAGAACAGAACAAGGAAACACTGTATGGCTCAAAATCCAGAGAGAATTACGTCAGTGATGCATCTTGTCTCAATACCTTTGTAATCTATCTGCAGAACAGGTTATTCGGGAGGCTGGACTTGATGGGGAGGTATGTGGCATAGGATTAGAGGAAGACTCACCAATAACTTGCACTATGCTGATGGCACAATCTTGCTTGCCAAAACTGAGGAGGACCTGAAGCATTTATTGCAGAAGGTCAAGGACTGCAGTCTTCAATATGGACTAAAAGTCAATATCAAGAAGACAAAGATTCTTACCACCAATTCAATAGGCAGCATCATGATAGATGGAGAAGAGATTGGAATTGTTAGCAATTTCCGTTTCCTCAATTCCACAGTCAATACCCATGACACTAGCAGTCAGAAAATCAAAAGACAAATTGCATTGAGAAAATCTGATGTGAGGGACCTCTCCAGAGCTGAAGATCTTTTGTTGTTGTTATGTACCATGCAGCAAGGTGTAGCACGCAACTCATAGAAAACCTCTGTACAACAGTTTGAACCCTGCCCTATCTTGAGCCAGTCTCACTAAATTTAGCACACCTACTCGCATTGTTCCATTGTCATGTCAATTCATCTCACCCATGGTCTTCCTCTCCTGCACTGTTGCCCCACCCTTCCAAGCATGATGTCCTTCTCTAAGCACTAGTCTCTCCTGGTTACTTGCCAAAAGTATATGAATCAGAGTTTCAAAATCCTTGCCTCCAAGGAGAAACTTGGTTTCACCCTCTCCAAGACATACCTATTTGTTCTCCTGATGGTCTATGGTATGTTCAATACTCTTCTTCAGTAACAAAACTCAAAGGCATCAATTCTTATTCTGTCATCCTTTGTCATTGTCCAGCTCTTCAATGCATAGCAGGTAATTGTGAAGACCATGGCATGGATCAGGCTCACCTTGGTCTCTTGGTTGACATCATTGTTCTTGAGTATTCTGGAGAGGTCTTAGAAAAATGTTTTTAATGCCAACAGTTTTTAATACTCCTCTTACCTACCTCAGAGATGCTGTTATTATCAGGTGCTATTGAGTTGACTACAGCTCACAGTGTCTTTATAAACAACAGACCTCAATCTTGTTCTATCCTGCAGCATCCTCACAATCTTTGTCACGCTCAAGTTCACTGCTACAGTCTCTGTGCCAATACATCTCTTGACAGTTTCATTCCCTTTTGCTGGTATGATATATTTTCCCAAAGATTGATTACTTGCTGCCAACAGGTCAAAAGTACTTGAGAGGAAGGCTGACCAGGCAAGTGATTGAGCTGCAGAAACCCTAGAGGGAGAACTGTGGGGATGGGAAATGCTGCATTTTTTCCAATTAGGACAAGTTCTGGGAATGGAATAGGAACTCCAGCCTTTTATGCAAACACTCAAGAAAATGCCCCCTAACATCAAAACATATTCAAATGCACTTTCCAAAGAGATTCCTAAAAAAGAGGGAATTATACTGTCCATTGTTCTAACAGTAACATTGAATTGATAGTTATTGGGAGTAAGTGAAGACTCCCCAGCTAATAAGAGTAAAACTGTTTTAATTAACTTTATATTTCCTTCTAGTCATGTTAACAGAACCACAATTTCTATAGTGAAGGAATCATTGCAAAATGTGTGACATGTTAAAAAATGGAGTACTTTCCTTTTATGCTCATTGAAAACTATATAAGAAACATTTTGGTGTTTCTTGACTATCATTTTTCTGATTACTTATGCCATCTTTTCATAACATAGATATTGACTCGTTTCACCCACAACAGACACACGCAAAACCCCCGTCAAAACAAATAGAAGTCTCTTGAATGCAGACATCACAACCTTCATTATCATTCTTTACCTTATTGCTTGTATCCTAACTTGCTTCGGGGTGGAAATGTGTTTCAAGTCACATAAAGCAAAATGATAAATAATTTACTTCCTGATTCATTTGATCCTCTAACTAGACTCTGGGCTGTCAAATTTACACCTGCTGCTGTATGCAGACCTAACTAACACAGCTTGAGCTGCTTCATTTACAGGGTCTATTGCTCACATGAGAGATATTCCACAGCAGTCCTTAGATATGCACTTGGATACAAGTTTTTCTATACCTCTACAAAACAGCCTACATGAAATCCCAGCTATCTAAGTTTCCCAGGTCCCGATAGACCATTCAGTGGGTGATGACACTTTAAGAACAGCATCCTGTCTGGCATGTCTAGGATAGTGTTCTTCATATCTTGTGTAAAATTCCAATGGTCTATCTGAAAACCGAGCCTGACCTTCCTTATCTCTGAGAGCACAGAAGCCTGTGGAAAAAGCACTTCCTGCATTACATACATGGGAAACATGATTTATTTAAGACATTTTATGCTATGTGTTGCGGGTGGTTAAATATCCAGATAGTCTGCTTAGCTGTGTGGATTGTCTCCAGGATCAGAGACACTCTCCAGGAAGATGGAAAGACGGATTACGCACACAAGGAAGAAGGTACTGAGAGCAGTGCCCTTGGATTGCTTGAGAAATGCGATTGGAGTTTGCTGGTAGAAGAAGGAAGTTGGTGCACAGGAAACAACAACAAACTTGAGGCCCAGTTTTGCGAAAATAGTCTTACGTGTGGGAATGTATTTTCATGCTGTATTTTCCCATTACAGCCTTGTTCCCTGATCACTTTCCATATCATCTTCTTCCCAGAGATGATATAGTCAACACTTCCCAGGATGAAGTGAGGTATTTTAGTATTTATTCTATGGGAATAATATTTAAAAGACCAACATATCAATCTCTATATTTAAATTATCACATGTAACATGGAAGGACAAGATAACGTTCTTACACAGGAGAAGAAGGGGGAATACAACTTGAAGACTAGATCTATTCTCCCCCACCCCCAACACATACACACAGTATTTTGCCAGCAATTTCCTGCTCTTAAACTGAGTTGCTACCTGCCATATTGTCAAATCAGTCTTATGCAATTTGCTGTCACTGTAGGTCACAGTCTTTAATTATTCTGGACTTGGGCTCACTTGAGGAGACCCAGTTAATCCAGTTGGGTGCAATCCTTCTCTATTTAGTTCTTGAAGATCTTTTGACATACTCCCTGAACCAGAAAAATGAGCTAGCATGAACTCCCGCTCTCAAATCCCCATCATGCTTGCAGCATTGATTTCCAAGAGCTGTGGGACTCTTTTGAGAGCTTTTCATGTATCACTACTTATTTGCAAGTGTTTTCAGGGTGACTGAGAATATAAAGGAAAGGTAACAAACAGATACCGCCATATCATTGAAAGTCACCAGCCCTGTGTCTGTAATGGTGCAATTAGAGCATAAATCCTCGAAGGAACCTTGCAGAGAGTTGGATTCAATAACACGACAAAATAACATCTGTTATTGAGGAAAATAAACACCTGGAGCAGTCAGGAATTTGATAAGTTCAAGATCTGTAGATCTTTAGCTGTTCTTGGGTAAGAAGACTGAGGAATGCCCTTAACATCTGGATTGTTCATTCAGACAGAAGAAGTTGTAAGTGTGACTCACTCTAGGGGAAGTACAGTTTGATGAGGTTCCTTGCAAGGTGTGTCTGCATGTTACATGAGTGGAGAACTTGGAGGAAGCCCTGTGTGGATATCATGGGCACCAGGCTATCCCATCTGGCCTCTTCCCTCCAGTCAATTGATCTCACTTCTGTTCTCTGATTTCTTTTATCATCTACTTCTTTGGCAATGGGCTATGCCTTCCTGCGGCCATGTTGGTTGCTTTTATTCAAGGAATGCTATCCTTGCCCTTAGGAGGACATCCCTCTAGAGAACAATTGGCCTCAGTGTTATTACCTAGACTGTGATTGAAGAACAAGAACCAAAAGAACCACAAAAAGATATTTCTTAGATAAATAGAATAACGGCATGTAATAACAATAACAACAAATAGAATACCACCCAATCAAGAAGAGAAATGAAATCCTGATTCATGCCAAAGGACAGATAAACCTTGAAAACTTTGTGAGCAAAGTCAGTCAGTCATGAAAGGAGAAATACTACATGATTTCACATATGTGGGATAAACAAACATATAACAACTAAAGATTACTACTTAGTACTGAGAGAGGAACAGGGCGTTTTTGCGTAAGGGACATTGACTATGTTCATGACGGGGAAGTGAATTGAAAAAGAATAGCAAAATGGTTACATAATTTGAAGAATGCTTTGTTATGGCTACAGACACCACAATTTAAAAAAAAAAATACTGTTTTTCCCATAGTCACAAAATTCCTGAAGTTGTTAGACAGTAATGACTTTGTTATTTTAGATTTCATTACAACTTAACCCAGCTGGGATTTTTCTACCAGTGACTGATGAACACTGAGTGGGACATGGCACTTCAACAAGTATTATTAATCTGTCCCGTCTTCTAGTAATTATATCAAATAACCACATTTGCTTTTCCTATTTTATTTGCTTGATTTTGTCACGAGACTTTATCTCAAACATTTGCAGCTCCTTTTTTTACAGGGTGAACATATCTTAGGGAAAATATACTTCTTTTAGAAGATCTTATTTTTATTTTAATTAATGACTAGATGGAGCCCACTTTAGGTTCTCTTTCATCTGCTTTGGAAAACTTATTAAAATTGAAGTAATACCAAATGAATAGACACTTATTGCCAATGTATAGATTAGATTGTGTTTCCAATTAAAAATATATTAGAAAACAGTCCCCTATGTCTATGGCTATGATCCTATTTGAAAATAAGATTTATTTTTGTTATGTCAATTAGATCATTGTTGGGTGAGTTCTAAAGCTAATAATTTTTTTATTTACAAAAAAAGTAACAGATTAGACACAGATATATATAGTTAGTGGGGCATGGAGAGAAAAATGCACACTACTACATGTCAAAGAATCAGAAAACATCTGGAGCTACCTATTAAGAAGTAATTGATGCAGCTGAGACCCTAATTTGTACTTTAAGCCCTCAAAATTGAGAAAATAAAATGTCTGTTGTTTAAATCCACTCACTTCTGGTATTTGCATTATAGCAGGACTAGGAAAATAAAACAGTCTGAAAAAAATTAGAGAACTTGAAATAACCTGGAAATGCTCAATATTTTGCCTAGCTTTATATTAATGAAACAACAAACTTTATTACTCATGATCATTCTTAAGTTGTGATAAAATTCCTTTCCTTAATTTTTCACATATGAGAATGTCTTTTTCACATAAAAAATACATGATCATTTATTTCCTTTCCTAATAGTGACTTTTATTTATTTCCAGTTATAATTTTTATAACTTCTGCAACGAAATTCCTTATTTGCTCTTGCTTATTGTAAACTTTTTCTAGTAGACTTTGAAACTATTTTGCACATTTATTATAAAGTCTCTGATATTATAATATGGATCATTTAGTAGTTTACTTTTACTAATTGCTTAAACTTTGGTAATGATTTTTTTAAATGGCCATTTATCGAGGTAATGGTTGATAAAATATTACAAGAACTCCAAGTTATGATAAATTTAGCAATGTCTTAAAATATATCTAGATGTTATTGCTGGTGAAAATATCTGTATACCTATAAATAAGAAAAGCATACATGTGTGTGTGATGTATTTATTGACGCTACACTTGGAGTCTGAAGAAGGTGTGTAATGGGGATATTACTGCTGATATCAGATGGATCTTGACAGAATGTAGAGAATACTAGATAGCTGTTTATTTGTACTTCACTGATTATACAATTTGACTGTGTGGATCATTCCGGAAGGCAGTTTGGCACTTTCTCAAAAAGCTCAACATAAAAATTCTGTATGACCCAGCTATTCCCTGAGAAAATGAGAACCGAGGCACAAACGGAGATTTGTATACCAATGTTCACAGCAACGTTATTTACCATTGCAAGAACGTGGTAACAGCCCAGATGTCCAACCACAAATGAATCGGTTGAGAAATTATGATACATTCCTACAATGAAATACTATGCAGCACACAGGAGCAATGATTTTGTAAATTATTACCTAACTTGGGAGGGACTGGAGAACATTATGCTACGTTAACTAACTCAGCCCCACAAGTACCAATATTAGAAAAAGCTATTATTGTAAAATGAGTATAAAGATCCAAGGGGGGTGAAGGAGGGTGGAAGCAGAGGGATGAGTACGTATGGAGTGGGGGTATTAATCATGGGGTTGTGCAATTTGATGAAGCGGTAAGGGAAATTGGAAGAATCTGGTCTAAAAACAATGCATTTGAATTTTGTAAATAGATAGATAGAAAGATATGTTGCATTGAGAAAATCTGCTGTCGAGGATCTCTTTAAAGTGCTAAAGAGCAAGGAGGCCAATTTAAAGACTAATGTATTTCTGATCCAAACCATGCCATTTTCAATTACCTCACATGCAAATGAAAGTTGGACAATGACTAAGGATGACAGAAGAAGAATCAGTACCTTTGAATTGTGCTGTTATGAAAAAAAAATTAAAGATCCTACAGACTGACAAAAGATCAAACAAATTTGTCTTGAAGAAAATGTAAACTGGGTTCTCCTTGGGAGAAAGGATAGTAAACTTTGTCTCATATACTTGGGCCATGTTGTCAGGATTTGCCAATCTTTGGGGAAAGAGGTATTGAAAAAAGTTGAGGATCAACAAAAACAGAAGCCAGAACGCTCCTTGGAGTCAAGGATTCTGAAGCTTCATCTGACATATTTCGGGCATGTTGCAAGGAGGGACTGGTCCTTGGAGAGCGACATCATGTTTGGCAGAGTGGAGGGGCGGCAAAGGAGAGGAAGACTTTTGATGAGATGGATCGATTCTGTGACTGGAGTGGTGGGAATAAGTGCGTTTGAGATGGCTAGGTTGCCACAGGATAGAACACCATTTAGAACTCTTAGTCACAAGGGACTCAATGGCACATAACAACAACAACAACAACTCAATGTGTTAGATTGATACAATGATTGCAACAATTAATTTGAGAAAGGGAGAGATAGAAAAGATGGCACAGGATATGTTCAGATCTATTGTTCAAAGGGTTGCTATGAGCAATAGTAGACTTGACAGCACCTACCAACAACAAAACCACCACCACAACAACAGGCAAAACTTTAGGCATACATAGTAGGCATTTGAAAAATACTTATTTAAGAAATTATCTCTGCAAGAACATGTGCTATGTTCACAATTTAATTGTCTTCAATTGGAAAAAGGGTAAAATTAATTAAAAAGAACACAAAATATTAAGCTTTTTGACCCTGTTCTGATGGTTTATTGCATGATTGTTTGGCCTCAGTAATTGCTGAACTAATTATTGAATGCTTAGAGATTTAGAGAAAGTGTTCAGTTTGCTTTCAGAAAATGTCTAATGATGGACATTTTGGTGAAAAAGTAATTCACAAGTACTACTTTAGCTGTGCAGTCCCTTTGTTCAAAACTAGACTTAGTAAGAAAGATCATATGCAAACTATACTATAATAGATAAATACTGGTTGAGAAAGGTTGCAATGACATCCTTGCTTTCTTCTCCCATGGAAATCTCTGTAAGTAGTGAGAACAATTGTTTAAAAAATATCCCTGCACAAGAAATCTACCCATTCCTGGTTCAGCTAATCACTGACGAAATTATTTTTGGCAGATCACTTCTCTAGTTTTCCATTCCCTTATGCACTATCAGTTTCTCTTCAGTTCCTTAAACTTAAGAAATGCTGAGAGAGTTCAGCCCCTTTGATTTTCTGACTCCAGCTCTTTGCACATTTTATTACAGTACTTTAGTTTGTCTTTCCACACTTCCCTTTGAAATCTTCTGATCAGCGCCTTAAGATCTTGATTTCTTCCCTTTGCTTTGGTTTCTTACGCTCCAGTGCAATAATCGCAATCTCTTCTGACATCCATGTGGTCTTTCCTTCCTCTTCTGTCTTTCTTTTTAGGTTTATTTATTTTTTATTATTATTAATTTTAGTGAAAGTTTATAGAGACTTTGGATTTCCATTCATTCATTATTGTACTTTTCTCCCTGTCCACCCCTCCCTCCAAGTTCATTCTTCTCTTTGAAGAGTAAAAGAAAAATTCTTTAATTGTTTTACAACCTCTCCCCCTAAATCCACTTCACTATGCAGCCTTTGATCTTTGTAATGACCTTTTGTATTCTTCCTGGATGATATTCTTGATATCCTCCCACAGCTCATCTGGTCTTCACTCATTAGTGTTCAAGACTTTCAAACCTGTTCCTGAGATCGCTTTGAAATTCAGGAGGGATAGGCTCAAGGTCAAATTTTGGTTCCTGTGGATGTTATTTCATTTTTAAAAAATTTTTATTATTTTTGTCTGAGTGTACTGTCAAATCAAATCTGACTGGTACAGGAGGAGATTGTCCCTCCTTCCCCGGCAGAGCATCTTGCGGATTCGAACCGGGATTTTATTTCATTTTCCTTAACTTCAGCTTGAACTTGCATATGAGTAGTTAGTGGTCTGTTTCACAATGAGCATCTGGCCTAGTTTTCACAGCTGATATTGAGAAATATGGCATCAGGATTTGAGGAAGACTCATCAGCAATCTGCATTATGCAGATGTTACAACCCTGCTTCCTGAAACAGAGAAGGATTAGAAAGGCTTGTTGCAGAAGGTCAAGGACTGCAGCCTTCAATATGGTTTGAAGCTCAATATCAAGAAAACAAAGATTCTCAACACTGGGCCAATTGTCAGTATCATGATAGATAGTGAAGAGATTGAGACTGTTAACAGCTTTAGTTTGCTTGGCTCCATAATCAACACTATTGGTACCAGCAGCAAGAAAATGAAGAGACAAATTAAAAGTCTGCTGTTAGAGATCTCTCCAAAATACTGAAGAGCAATGATGTCAATCTGGAGACCAAGGTGTGCCTGATAAAGGCCATAGTCTTTGCAAGTACTTGTACAGAAAGCTGTACAATGACTAGAGATGATAGAAGAATTGATGCCTTTGAGCTGTGGTGCTGGAAAAGAGTATTGAATATACCATGGACTACTAGGAGAATAAACAGGTTCATCCTAGAGAGGGTGAGACCTATCTGCTCCTTGGAGGCAAGGATTCTGAAGCTTCATCTGACATACTTTGGGCATGTTACAAGGAGGGACTAGTCCTTGGGGAGAGATGTCATGCTTGGGAGGGTAGAGGGATAGTACAAGAGAGGAAGATCCTCGATGAGAGGGACTGATTCAGTGACGAGGGTAAGGAGGATAGGCGTGTCAGAGACAATATGATTGGCACAGGGATAGAGTAGGGTTTTTAGGGCTGTTGTACATGGGTCACTGAGTCGCAGGCAACTCGATGGCACATAACAGCAACAACAACAACAATCTAATTTCTTAGTTTTCTCATTCTTAGTGTGAGGAGTTTGAACAAGATATGGTCAGACTTTGCTGTTGTTAGGTGCTATTGAGCAAGTATGACGCAAAACAATCCTGTACCATTGTCAAGTATGTAAGTCTCTGGAATACTTGAGCCAATCATTGCAATCGCTGTGACAATACATCTGATTGAGGTGTTCCTCTCTTTTGCCAATTCTTCACCTTCCAAAGCATAATGTCCCTTTCCAAAGAATAGCCCCTCCTAACAACATTCCCAAAGTATGTGAGATGAAGTGTTACCATTTTTGCCTCCAAGGGCCTCTCTAACTGCACCTTCTTCAAGACACGTTTGCTTGTTCTTTTGGCAGTCCATGAGAGAGCTGTTACCCTTCTTCAAAACCAGAGTTTCAAGGCACCAATTCTTCTTCTACCATCTTTATTAATTACACTAGGCTTTGTCTATTCATTTTATTAGACTTCCCTGAACTAAATTATGAATATCTTCACCTATACACCCTTACTTTCTTTTAAAATGATTTCCATTTTCTAAGAAGATTAACCTCAGCAAAGCAGGACCACTGCCTTCAATGAGATGATATCTTGGTGTTTCTGTGACAAATGGGCACTGAGGAGGCTGTGAATGACGAAGCTGTTGTGATTTAAGAGAAAGTGATTGAGTATGAATCTTAATCTAGAGAATTTATTCCACGCTCACAAGAAGTGATGTTGAAGCTCTGGATGCAAGATGCCACATCTTTCTCTTGCAGTGTGGCAGGTGGGTCTGGGCAGCAGCATTTTGGATGATAGTCACACACTTGTGTGCTGCACCCCCGATCAGAAAAAAATACCCACAAAAAGACCAGAATGCAAAGTGAAAAGGTTTAAAAAGTTAACAAAATGGCCTATGTTCAACACACACAAAAAAAGAGAAAGGATCCATTAAAAACAAAGCATGAAGATGAGGACAGACTAATGAAAAGAATTTCAAAGTTTCAGACAATGTTGCTAAGGACATTTGTAAAAAAAAAAAAAAAGCAAAGGACAGACAGAAAATAAACTAATGAAGATGATGAAACATATGGGGGAAATACTTCATTAAAGAAATAGAAGTAAAATACTTAATGATAAAATGGAAACATAAGGGAGGGGAAGAGAAGTGAAGAACAAAGCAACCAGATTGAGGAAAACTCTAAGTCATACAGAGAAACAGATAGAAAATGGAACAAATGAAGTGGAAGACAAAATAAATGAACTTTAAAATCTTAAGAGAAAGAACAAAAGGAAAACAAACAAGCCTAAAGAAAAAATTTTAGGATTTAATGAAGAA
This sequence comes from Elephantulus edwardii, assembly GCF_000299155.1. Lineage (NCBI taxonomy): Eukaryota > Metazoa > Chordata > Mammalia > Macroscelidea > Macroscelididae > Elephantulus > Elephantulus edwardii. The sequence continues at coordinate 11,125,081 of NW_006399852.1, forward strand.
ATAGAAAATTATAATTATTCAAATTCTATATCATCCTAACAATAATAAAGGCATAGAAACAAATTTCCAAGCGATAATCAGCAATAAAGATACAAGGGTGCAGGCACATGTGTTCATTGAGGACACAAGCACAGATACTCTTCAGACCTAACCAAGTGTCTTCCAATTTTTTTTTATGGTTTTGAACTCAGAATTGTGACTAATGGAACAACTTAGTCAACTGGCAGTAGTGGTTCATAAAAATCATTATTTACATCCTATAGAAGTAGGTGGCATCTGAGTCCTTAAAAGTTTGTGAGTGGTCAGATAGGACACAACTATGGGTAGAGACCATAGAAGGTAACCAAAAGCTGAGAGAGAAAGCAAATCTATATAAGCCATGTCTTCTTCTACTGAGAGACCAGAGGAACTAAATGGTTCTTGACTACCACTACTGATTGTTCTACCCAAAATCAGCAGATGTTTCCAGAAATAAAGGGAAGAGAACAAAATGAAGAAACACTCAAATTCTTGAAATAAAAAAAAAAGCAGGACAAAATGGAAAAGGAAAGAAGAAAGGAGTCTTTGAGAGATTATCACACTGACGCTTTAAACCCTGATCTATCCTGTGTCAACCTTATTGTCTCTAACACACTTAAGCCCCTTAACCCTAGTCACTGAATTAATTCATCTCATCAAGGGTCTTCCCTCTCTTGCACTGTCCCTCCACCCTTCCAAGCATGACGTTCCTCTCCAAGGACTGGTCCCTATTTGCAACATGCCCAAAGTATGTCAGATGAAGCTTCAGAATCCTTGGTTCCAAGGAATAGCTTGGTTTCACCCTCTCTAGGGTGAACCTCTTTGTTGTTCTAGCAGTCCATGGTATAGTCAATAGTCTTCTCCAGCACCATGGCTCAAAGACATCAATTCTCTTTCTATCATCTGTAATCATTGTATAGCTTTATGATACACAGCAAGTAATTGTGAAGACTATGTCCCTCATCAGACACACCTTAGTCTCCAGACTGTCATTGTTGCTCTTCAGTACTCTGGAGAAGTCTCAGACCACAGATTTTCCCAATGTAATATGTCTTTTAATTTCTTGATTGCTGGTACCAAGAGTGTTGATTGGGGAACTAAGCAAACTAAATCTGTTAATAATTTTGATCTCTTCATGGTCTGTAATGATGTTGCCAATTGGCCCAGTGGTGAGACTAGTGAGAAGTATGAACTCCCAAGCCACACTATCTTATACATTGTATTGAGTTGATTGTGACCCCAAGGCACAGAGAAGAATTGTCTTGTAAGGTTTCCAAGATATAATATTTATGGAAGCTGGCTTCTACACATTTCTCCAGTGGAGTAAGTGGTGGATTCAAATTACTAACCTTCTGTGTAGTAGACAAGCACTTAATGAGTATGTCACCAGAGCTCACTATCTAGATAAGATTATAGTCACACCACATATTGGCTAAAGTGTTTTGGACAACTTATTTAGTCACTCTGAGTCAAGTTTTCCCTCCCACAAATATTATGGAAATAAAAATAATATTAGAGTCTAAAAGTGACTTGATGTTTGAATTCAGTAAAAATGAATACATAATATTAATCTGTTAGCATAGTATCTGGATATGTAGCAAACACCAAGAATTATTAGTTATCATTACTTTTCTTGGTGAAAAGAAGAGTACACTGTATACAACCATTGCTGAAGACAATTTAAAAATTACTAGAACCATACATTGACAGGTATTGTCAGAAATTCTGAAGAGGTCAAGGCACAAGGGATATCACTGCTGAAGTCAGATGGATTTTGGCTGAAAGCAGAGAATACCAAAAAGATGTTTACTCGTGTTTTATGGATTTTACAAAGACATGTGACTTTGTAGATTATAACCAATTATGACTAACTCTGAGAAGAATAAGAATCTCAGAAAACTTAATCATCTCATGCAATATCTATATATACCAAGAAGCTGTTAACCAAAAAGAACAAGAGAACACGGCATCCTTTAAAATAAGGAAAGGGTGTTCTAAGATTACATAATTTCTGCATAACTATTCAATCTGTACGTTGAGCAGATCATTTGAGAAGCTAAACTATATGAAGAAGAATATGGCATCAGGATTGGAGAAAGACTCATCAACAACCTGTATTATGCAGATGACACAACCTAGCTTGCAGAAAGACTTGAAGAAGACTTGAGTGAAAAAGACTTGAAGCACTTACTGAAGAAAATAAAAGATTACAATCTTCAGTGTTTATTATATCTCAACATCAAGAAAATAAATATCCTCAGTACTGTGACAGTAGGCAACATCATAACAGAAGGAGAGAAAACTGAAGCTGTCAGTTATTCCAATTTGCCTGAATCTACAACCAGTATCCACATCAACCGTAGTCAAAAAATGCAAAGACATGTTGTACTGGGAAAACATGCTGTCAAGGACCTTTTCAGAGTGCTAAAGAGAAAGGATATCAGTTTAAAGATTGTTGTTGTTGTTGGGTGTCATCAAGTACAACCCATATGAACAACAGATTTGAACTCTTTCTTAATTTGTGCCATCTTTATCATCCCCAACACACTGGAGCCCATTGCTGCAGTCATTGTATCTATCCGTCTTACCCTGGGTCTACCTCTCTTTCACCAACCCTCCCTCTTTCCAAGTAGCATCTCCTAACCACAGAGCCAAAGTATATGAGATGAAGCTTTGTCATCTTTGCTTCCAAGGAGCATTCTGGTTGTACTTTCTCCAGGACATATCTGTTCTTTTGACAGCCCATGGAATATTCACTACTCTTATTCGATACAACTCAAAGTCATTGGTATTTTTTTGTCATCCTTATTCATTGTCCAGCTCTCAGATCCTTAGCAAGTGATTGGGAAAATTATGACTTGAATTGGTTGCATCTCAGTATTTAAACTGAGATCATTGCTTTTCAGTACTTTGGTGTGGTCCTTGACAGTGACCTTCCCAACACGATGCATCTCCAAATTTCTGAGGTGATAAGACCAAGGGAAAATGGATCCAAGCAAAACAAAACCACTGATGATTCCAATCTTCCTCTGTCATCACGCTGCCTAATGACCCAGTGTTGTGGAATTTTATTTTCTTGATGTTGATATGTAATCCACATTGAAGGCTGTAGTTTTTTTATCTTCTGCAGCAAGTGCTTCAAGTTCTTTTCCCTTTCCATGAGCAAGATTGATGAGCACACTGTTGATGAGTCTTCCCCCAATCAGGATGGTACAGTCTTCTTCATAGAGTCCAGCTACTCAAATGATTTACTCAGCACACAGACTGAATAGATATGCAGAACTGATACCACTCTGATATACACCTTTCTTTATTTTAAACCATGCAGTGTTCTTTTGCTCTGTTCAGACAACAGCTTCTTGGTCTAAGTACAGTTTTCATATAAGCACAATTAAGTGTTCTAGAATTCACATTCTCCTCAATGTTAGCCATAGTTTATGCTCCACACATGCCTTTTCTTTGCTTTTCGTCAGCATCCACGTGATGTCAGCAGAGATATCCCTAGTCCTGCAGGCTCTTCTACACCCACCTTGAACATCTGGCAGTTCTTGACTATGTACTTGTCTAACTGTTTTGGGATGATTTTCAGAAATATTTTGCTTGCATGTGATTTTAATGGTATTGTGCAAAGACTTAAAAGTGAACCCAATACAAGCCTTGGTATTTTCAATTGCTCCCTACACATCTGGAAATTAGGCAATGAATAAAGAAGACCGAAGAAGAATCCATGACTTTGAATTGTGGGTTTGGAGAAGAAGAGTATTAAATATATTAGGACTGTAAAAATAATGAACAAATCTGTCTTGAAGGAAATGCAAACAGAGCGATCCCCAGAGGCAAGAATGATGAAACTTCATCTTACTTACTGTGGGCACATTTTAAGGAGGAACCAGTTCTCAGAGATAGACATCATGCTGAGGAAGATAGAGGATCAGGGAAAGAGAGGAAGACTTTCAACATGGTAGATTGACATGGTGACTATTATATAATGATGAGCTTGTTTTGCATGACAGAGATAGGCATAGGGCTAGGTTCAGATCTACTGTTCATAAGGTCACTATAAATTGTAGTAGTCTCAATGACATCTAACTTCAAGGGCTATGTGTATAGTTAACTACATCACTAAGGCTTGTTGGGACAGGGTCAAAGTATCAGCATTACAATATACAACTGGAACAAGATTCTTCTCATACACGTTATGGATGATGGTGTTTCAATTTGCATATTGATAACCTGTCCTTGTGTCCCTTAAGTCATCTAACCTGAGCAATACAGAAGAGACCAGAAATGGTTTATCATGAAATTATATGGTTCAAGCCACACTGAACTTTCTCTCCTGCCCCAAAGAGGAGATACAGAGTAATGGTTCTTGAAGATGTTAAATTACCACAAACTGTTATACAATTTTGGGGAAAAAATGGAACAAAATTTATTTCCAAATTATTTCTTTATTAGTTGGAAACAAAACAAGTTTTGTTTGCTTGTCTGTCAGCTTAAAAAATTTTACTCCAGAGGTCCTTGTGTTGTTATTATACAATTCAATGTGTTCAAAGGCAAACAATTACAATTTTACTCATTTGAAAATTGTGTACAGAATTTCTCTTCTAGGAATACTAGACTCAAGAACGAAAAAGAAACCTTTAAAAACTTTAATTTATGGTTGTTTTTTCTGTTAACAAAAGTAACAAGGACACTTCACAACAAACAGAATATTTTCCATCTATTTTATCAGTCGTTAAGCATGGCAACTCTGTGAGGAAAATAGAACAAACTCATCAGGAAACTTGTGTTTTGAGAGCATCATCAAGGTATTAAAGCTTTATATTATTGTTATTGTTGCTGTTTATAGTGTTGTTATGAATTGTACTCGACTGAATAGCACCAATCTGAACATTGCCCTATTCTGTGCCATCCTCGTTATCTTTGATATACTTGAGATCATTGTCACAGTCACTGTGTCAATCCACTTCCATGAGAGACTTCCTCTCCTTGTTAACCCTTGACCCTTCTGAGCATAATGTCCTTATCCAAGGACTATTGTTGTTATATGCTATCGAGTCACCTTCAACACATAGCCACCTTATGTACAACAGCTCTGAATCCTGCTGTACCTTGAGCCAATTTCATTGTCTCTGACACATCTTACCCCACCACCCCAGTCACTGAGTCAATCCATCTCATCTAGGGTCTTCCTCTCCTACATTGTCCCTTCTAGCCGCTCCTAAACACATGTGCAAAGTCTGTGAGTCAAAGCTTTGCCCTAACAACCTCTAAAAAGCACTTTGGTTGCACTTTCTGTTTCCGTTTGTTTCTCTACAATATGTGCAAAATGAAAAAAAAAAATGATGTTTTACCAAGACTCCTGATATTAAGAGATTTGACATTTGAATTCCTTTCTTCTACACTCCCACTAAAATAAATAATTTTAGTTCAAGTTTCTATGATTTGTTATCTTCAGTCTTATAATAGCCTACAATAGGTTTCCTTAGCTCAAATTTTAAAAACAAAAAAATAGCTAATCGTCATTCATTGCTGTCACAAATCCTATTCACTTTCAAAGGTTCTGAGTAAAATTTAGCTCCTTGGAAAAGTTTATCAAGTTCTCTCACCAGAATCAATTCCAGCTCCATCAAAGCTTTATTTCAGGCTCTTATGATTATATTCTGCATGTATTGCTGTAATAATACTTATCAATATGCTTGTCTGTTCAACTTGAAAAAAGGCCAATGAAGGCAGGTTGTGGTGGTGGTGTGTATTGTCTAACAGATTTTCAACTCATACCATCTTCACTTTATGGAATAGATTTGCTCCACAGACTTTTCTAGCGTGTAAATTTTGTAGGAGTAGTAGACCAACAGTTCTTTGTCCCTAGATGAATTTCTTCAAATGTGTGCCCAGCACCTGGAATAGTGTTTACCACTCACCATTGTTGCATTGGTGAAAGTGTGGAAAGGTCATGGCATGAAAGCGGTCTGAGGCAATCTTTTAGATGTGTTATTATCAATTACTCCTACTGTGCCCAAGAGCTCTGGAGACTGTGCTGCAATCCTAAAGGCACATGGTTCAAATCTACCAGCTGTTCCATGCAGAAGGATAGGCAGTCTTACTCCATGTGATTTACTACCTCTGAAAACTCCTTGCAGGGCAAGCTATGAGTTAGTTCAACAACAATAACCTGGGAGTGTATTTCAACTTCAGTTCCTCAGCAAATGTTATTTTTGTTTGTTTGTTTTACACTAGGATTCCCTCTATTTGATTTCTTAACAGAAATTCTTTCTTGCCTGCAAATTCAGACGAGCTCCCATGAAAATGCATGTGTGGAATATACATAGAATTCACAATGTCCCCTGACTTTGTAGAAATAGGGAGATGGAAGCAAAGTATCAGAATCTGAATTGAGACAATTGTGTTCATGGAACTTTTTCTACAAATAAGCAGGCTGTGATTTATGTGGATTGTTTTTAAAGGTTATACTTATCTGGAAAGACGGGGTAATAATGGTGGGCACAGTTCAATGGTGATTAATTTTATAAGACATAATGTATGGGAATTATTGAAACACCATGTGAATGAAGGATAGTATGGAACACAATATATATTAATTTTGTAAGTAGATCAATATAAAGTAATTTTTTTAACAAAAAGGTCATGCTTAGAGAAAATAGTTTTGAAAAATAGGGTCAATGGTAAGAGAATAATAGATTCCAATTTTTTCCAGGGTCTTCAATACTGAAAGATATTAGAAAAAAGTTTAATCCAGGCTTTGGAGATAAACACAATCAAGACGAATTCCTGCTTCTGTCTGTCACAGACTTGGGAGCTTATAGCCAAGCCTTGTTTTCCAAGGACCCTCTTTCATTGAGGTGCTAGATCTCTTTTGCTTCCTTTAACATCAAACTACTCTTCTGTCTTTTAAAAAGTTTTATTTACTATTGTCTTTCTGGCTTTCACATTTTTAAAGAATCTAGACAATAATCTTGGAAAATGTCCTACATCCTGATTTTTTCCTTACTATTTCTTCATTTTCTATTCGACTTAAAATATTTGGCAAGAATACAATTACATCGATGAGTACTTATTATTCTATTTCATCAGATGGTACATAATACCAATTTATCCCTTTGTTTGGGATGTCAAGTTTACTTGTGTTGGGTAGTGTGAAAGAGTACAGGTGGGTGTTAAATGAGAAATAAATTGTCTTTTATGTAAAAAAAAAAAGTGTGCGAGTGGCAACATCCCCCCAACTCCTTCACCTACTTCTAGCAATCCTAACACCACTTTCCCTGCCAGGGCTCTCAATGTTCTAGTTTTGCTGAAACTGCAGATGACCTGAAGTATTTGCTGTAGAATGTCAAGGACTGAAGGCTTCAAGAAACAAAGATTGTCACCACTGGGCTGACTGACTGCATTTATGATAGATGGTGAAGAGATTGAGACTGTTGACAGCTTCAATTTGCTTGGCTCTATAATCAACACTCTTGGTATTAGCAGCCAGGAAACTAAAAGATAAATTGCATTGAGAAAGTCTGTTGCCAGAGACCTCTCCAAAGTACTTAAGAGCAAAGATATCAGTCTGGAGACTCAGGTGCCCCTGATATAGGCCATGGTCTTTGCAATTACTTGCTATGCATCAAAGAGCTGAACAATGACTAGGGATGATAGAAGGAGAGTTGATGCCTTTGAGCTGCAGTGCTGTAGAAGAATATTAAATATACCATGGACTGCAAGGAGAACAAACACGTTCATTTTGGAGAGGTTGAAGGCAGGCTGCTCCTTGGAGGCAAGACTTCTGAAGTTTCATCTGACATACTTTGGACATGTTGCAAGGTGGGATCAGTCCTTGGAGAGGGATGTCATGCTTGGGAGGGTGGAGGGACAACACAGGAGAGGAAGACCCTCGATGAGGAGGATTGATTCAGTCACTGGAGTAATGGGCATAGGTGTGTTAGAGACAGTAATATTGTCAAGGGATAGAGCATGGTTTAAGGCTGTTGAACCTAGGGTCGCTATGAGTTCCAGGCAACTCTATGGCACATAACAACAACAATAGCAACCCTCAACTTAATTTCTGTCACCAAATCCATGTTTTTCAACTAGTGATCCTTCTTCTTTGTTTTCAACGTTTGCATTACAGGCACCCATTATTATTAATGCATTATATTAATAGAAGATTCCAAAAGGCAGCACAGGATGACAAAGCAAAATATTACAATGAAATGTGCAAGGAGCTGGAGTCAGAAAATCAAAAGGGCCAAACTTGTTCAGCATTTCTTAAGCTCAAGGAACTGAAAAACAAATTCAAACCTCAAGGTGCTATAATCAAGGATGCTTTAGGAAGAATATTAAATAATCCAGGAAGTATTAAAAGAAGATGGAAAGAATATATTGAGTCACTGTATCAAAAGGTATTGGCAGACACAGGAGAAACATATGAGCAAGAGCCTATGGTGATGAAGGAAGACATTCACGCTGCTTTGAAGGAAATAGCAAAACATAAGGCCTCAGGAATAGATGGTATACCAACTGACATATTCCAGCTAATGGATGCTGCCCTGGATGTGCTCACCAAGTTGTGCCAAGAAATCTGGAGAACAACCGCTTGGCCAATGGACTGGAAGAGGTCTATAACTGTTCCCATTCCAAAGAAGGGTGACCCAACAGAGTGTGGAAACTATAGAACAATATCATTGACTTCACGTACAAGCAAGATTCGACTGAAGATCATC
>NW_006399852.1:11136398-11144482 GCF_000299155.1 Elephantulus edwardii
GTACATGGGGTTGCTATGAGTTGCAAGCGACTCAACGGCACGTAACAACAACACCAACAACATATTAATGCATCTTGATCACATGTTTGATCTCTGACTGCAAAAGTTGGTAGAAATCTTCTATTTCCTCTTCTTTGTTTTGCTCTGGTTGTTGGTGCATATATCTGAATGATAGTGGTATTCACTAGATTTCCTTGTATGCGTAAGGATATTATCCTGTCACTCGCAATAGGGTATTTTGAGACTGATTAAAAAATGACTTTTTTAACTATGAAAGCAATCCTATTCTTCCTCACTTTTTCATCTCCAGCATAGTAGATCATATGATCGTCTGACTCTAAATGCCCCATGCCCGTCCATCTCATTTTGCCAATACCTAGTATGTCAATATTTTTGTGTTCCATTTATTCCTTAACAATGTACAATTTTAATACATTCATGGTTCTCACGATACATGTCCCAATCACTAGTGTCTGCTTACAACTGTCTCTTCTCCTTTGTATATTTCCATACTTGACAGCTCCACCTCAGTTGCCCTGTTAGTCTAAGTGTGTTCTATTGTGCATAGGGTTTTCGAAGTCCTGTTATTTCAGAAGTGCATGGCCAATCCTTCTTCCTACACAGTCTTAATCGGAAATACTCAGATTTAGAACAGTATCAGATAGATAAGCATTTTACAGAAAAGAGTAGATGGAAGATATTTCCCCCAATTGTAGAAATAACCAATAGTTTCAGTGTTGTCCCCGCCCTTCACACCTGTGTCTTGACCCACCCGTTTCCTTGCTGCACCAGCATTCCCTTCTACTCCCACCTACTCCCTTCAACACCTATCTCCTGCTATCCAGCCCTGGAATGATTGACAGCATCATGATAGATGGTGTAGAGATTGAGATTATAAACAACTTTGGTTTGCTTGATTCCACAATCAACACTCTTAGCATCAGCAATCAGGAAATTAAAATACAAATTGGGAAAGCCTGCTGTCAGAGACCTCTCCAAAGTATCGAAGAGCAATGATTTCAGTCTGGAGACTAAGGTGTTCCTGATACAAGCCATGGTCTTTGCAATCACTTGCTATGCACCAGAGAGCTGGACAATGACTAGGGATGATAGAAGGAGAACTGATGCCTTTGAGCTGTGGTGATAGAGAAGAGTATTGAATATTCCATGGAGTGCTAAGAGAATGAACAGGTTTTTCCAGGAGAGACTGAAACCAGGCTGCTCATTAGAGACAAGGATTCTGAAGCTTTGTCTGACATACTTTGGACATGTTGCAAGGAGGGACCAGTCAGTCCTTGGAGAGAGACACCATGTTTGGGAGGGTGGAGATACAGTGTAGAAGAGGAAGATACTCGATGAGATGGATTAATTCAGTGACTGGGGTAATGGGGGTAGGTGTGTCAGAGACAATAAGATTGGCACAGGATAGAGCAGGGTTTAGGGTTGTTGCACATATGGTTGCTATGAGTCGCAGGTGACTCTATGTCACATAACAACAACAACAACAACTCTCGACTAGGTGTGTTGATGTGGTGACTGCTGCAATGGGCTCTTGTGTGTCAGGAAGTGTGAGGATGGCACAGGCTAGAACAAGGTTCAGATCTTTTGTTCACAGCATCGTCATGAGTCATACTCGACTCTATAGAACCTAACAACAATCCTTTGCATTAACCAAGCAGAACTTACAAATCATATTAATTAATGTGTTATTGTTGTGGTTATGAGGTCTAATAAGAAAATGAGCAGGTTGCAACTTATTTTGGAAACAAGATATAATCCTTTAATCAGGACAGCTTCTCAGGTGTGCTTAAAGGCCGTGGCATCTCACTTTTAGTCTTTCTTTTTCCTCTGCCTCACTCCATTGGACTTTGGTGAAGGCCTCTGACTCTACCTCCGTGGAGTTGCAGTCCTCATTTAGTTCTGTCTCATATCAGTCTCTGATTCTCAACTGCTACTGCTGCTTTTGCCATGTTGGTCCATGTTGGTTTGACTGGTGCAGGAATCGCCAGTCCAAATGAATACAAGCTGCATTCTCCACTTCTTTCTAGCTAGTAGTAATAATCTCTTTTCATGTCACTGACCTTGAGTCATTTAATCCTGGATGGATGAGATTGGAGGAAGACTCACGAACAACCTGTGTTATGCAGATGGCACACCTTGCTTGCTGAAACTGAGGAGGGCATGAGACGTATGCTGCAGAAGGTCAATACAGAATGAAGCTTGACATCAAGAAAACAAAGATTCTTAGCACTGGGCCAATTGGCAGCCTCATGATGGAGAGGAGACTGAGAATACTGTCAACTTCAGCTTCCTTGGTACCACAATAAAAACTTTTAACACCAGCAGTCAGGAAATCAAAAGACGAATTGCACTGGGAAAGTCGACTGTCAGGGACCTTTCTAGAGTACTGAAGAGTAACAACATTGATCTGGAGACTAAGGTGTGCCTGATCTAGGCTACTGCATTTGCAAGTACTTGCCATGTGTTAGCTGGACAATGGATAAAAATGATAGAAGAGAATCAATGCCTTTGAGTTGTGGTGCTGGAGAAGAGTGTTGAACATACTATGGACTGACAGAACAAACCTGGAGAGGGTGAATCCAAGCTGCTCCCTGGATGTAAGGACTTTGAAGGTCTATCTCACATAACTTTGGGGACTTGTCCAGGAGGAAACAGCCCTTACAGAAAAACATCATGTTTGGAAGGTTAGAGAGACAGCACAGGAGAGGAAGACCCACGGTAAAATGGATTGAATCAGTGACTGGAGAAGTGGGATTGGGTCTGTCAGAGATGGTGAGATTGGCTCAGGACAGGGCAGGGTTCAGGGCTGTAGTACATAGGGTCACTATGAGTTGCAGGTGACTTGACAGTACATAAAAACAACAGCAACAGCAACATTTTATTTGCACATTTCCATCCAAAAGGTGTTATTCACTTCACTCACATCATCAACATAGTGTCTCCCAGCATGTGGCAAAGTCAATACTAATGGCTAAGAAGACCATTCTGTCTCCGATACAGGTAGTTTAGGTAAGATTTATACATAAAAGAAGGATTCTATTGCCTTAAGGGTAACAAGTTGTGCTGCCAGCCCAAATCCTGGCGGTTTGAACCCACCAGCTGTTCCATGGGAGAAAGATAAGTAACGGCCTCTTGTGTGATTTACCGCCTTTGAAAATTCACTGGAGGGGCAGCTATGAGTCAGTTCTGACTTGAAATCATGTAACAAAAGCAACACATTTGAAAAAAAGAGCTTTATCACCTTTGTAATGAGCAAATAGCAAATGAAAACTTTGAAAACATATTAGTATTGTTATTGTGTGCTGTCAAGTCAGAACCACCTCAAAGCTGATCCTCTAGTGGGTTTTCAGAGGCGATACATTGCCTGGGAGAAGATTGCCCATACTTCTCCCTTGGAGCAGCTGGTGGATTTGAATTACGTGCTCTTGGGATGGACTGCAGTTTCCTACAACTTGGCCAATAGAGCTCTATCTATCCTTATTTAGTTCCTAAAACGTTCACCTATTGATTTTGTCTACATAATGACTATTGTTTGGATTATTTACTTAAGTTTGCAAAATGGTAAACAAAAATTTTTTCTATAATTTCCTCTGCATTTATTATAATTAATGTGTGGTTATTCCTTTCTTCCTTCCTCCCTCCATCTGTTTCTACCTTTCTTCTTTCCTCTTTCTTTTTGAACATCATGAAGAGCTCATCACCCATGGCAGCATTAAAGAAGTTAAAAGACATATTGCGGGGAGCTCTGGTGGTCTAGTGGCAAGGAGCTGCAAATGCAATCCCAGAGGTGCACAGTTCGAATCCACCAGATGCTCTGCCGGGGAAGGAGGGACAATCTCCTCCTGTACCAGTCAGATCTGATTTGATGGTACACTCACACAAAAATAATAAAATAAAAAAAATTTAAAAAAAAGACATATTGCATTGGACCAATGCTGTCAAGGACCCCCCTGAATCACCAAGGAGCAAAGATGTAACTTTAAAGACCAAAGTATGCATGATACAAACCATAATATTGTCAAGTGCTTTCAAATGCACTGGAAAAAAATTATATATCTTGTGGGAGAAATGGAGACGATCTTCTTCTGTACAGTGTACTGACTCTGAAAACCTCTCAATCACCTATTAGTCAGTTCTGACCCCATGGTACATGGCAATAACTTTATATATATATATTTGTTGCTGTTGTTGTTATGTGCCATCACATTGCCTGTGAGTCATAGCGACCCTATGCACAATAGCTCTGAACCCTGTCCTATTGTGAGTCAATCTCACCATCTCCAGTACACCTGCCCTCATAACCCCAGTCACTGGGTCAATCCATCTCATCCAGGATCTTCCTTTCCTCTATTGTCCTTCTACCCTTCCGAGTATGATGTCCTTCTCCAAGAACTGGTCTATGCTGGATACGAGTCCAAAGTAAATGAGAAGGAGCTTCACCATCCTTGCCTCCAGAGGGCAACTTTGTTTGCCCCTTTCTAGGACAGACCTGTTTATATTCTTGACAGTCTGGTATGTTCAATATTCTTCTTCAGCACCACAGCTCAAAGGCATCAATTATTCTTCTGTCATCCTTACTCATTGCCCAGCTCTCTTATGCACAGCAAGTAACTGTGAAGACCAGGGCCTGGCTCAGGAGCACCCTAGTCTCCACACTGACATCTTTGCTCTTCAGTACTCTGGAGAGGCCCCTGTCAGCAGGCTTTCCTAATCCATATAGTATTTAATTATGGATATTCTATTTATAAGATGCTTCTAATGAGCCATATTTTTATGCAAAGAGCATGTGTATTCTGTCTTTTTCTGTACACCTCATAACTTTCACATGTTATTTTCAAAAGTACACTATGTGTACGAGTTCCTTTCTTGCAACATCCTCTCCAACATCTATTACTTGCTGCCCTGTTAAACTTTGTCAGTGTTGCTGGAGGGAGATGGTACCTCATTGTGGTTTTTATTGCATGAGTCTCACTTATTGGCAGTGATTTGGAGCAGAGGGATGTTGATATGGGGGCGGGGAAGGAGGATTAATCATTAGGTTGTACAGTTTGATGGGGGGTGGTGAGGGAAATTGAAAGAATTTGTTCAAGTTGTATTCGAGTTTTGTAAATAAACTAGTGGAAAAAAATAAAGCACTATGTATAATTTTTGTTTTTACATTTTGATGAGTCCCTTTCAATTTTTCTTCTGCCCAGTAAACTTTGATATTAAGTCTTCATCTTAATGCTTACTGAGGCCGAGCTTTCCTTCCAACAGCAGCCAAATCTAACCAGCCCATCCCTGAAGATTTTCATTTTACAATAGTTTATTTATACATTTCCAATACATTGTTTTTGAGAATAGATTCTTTCAGTTTCCCTCACAACGCCCCCCTTCAAATTGTACAACCCCATGATTAATTTCCTGCCTTCCCTTGCACATCCACATCCCTTTGCTTCCAGCCTCTCCCACCCCTCTTGGATCCTTATACTAATTCTACATTAATGGTTTTATACAATATTCATCCTTGTGGGACTGAATTAGTTCACTCAGCACAATGCTCTCCAGTCCCTCCCAGGTTAGGCAGTAATTTACAAAATCATTACTCCTGCATGCTGTGTAGTATTCCATTGTGTGAATGTACCATATTTTCTCAATCCATTTGTTTATGGTTGGACATCTGAGCTGTTTTCACGTTCTTGCAATGGTGAATAATGTTGCTATGAACATTGGTGTGCAAATCTCCATTTGTGCCTCAGTTCTCATTTTCTCAGGGCATATTCTAAGTAGTGGAATAGCTGGATCATATGGAATTTCTATGTTCAGCTTTTTGAGGAAGCGCTAAACTGCCTTCCAGATGGTGTTGGCAAAACTGAACTTCCACCTGCAGAAAACGGAAACAGGATCCACATCTCACACCATCCACAAAAATCAACTCAAGGTGAATCAGAGACCTGGGAGCAAAGCCCAAAACCGTAACGTTCATAAGAGACAAACTGGGATCAAGTTAGAAGCACTAGTCCAAGGTGTAAAGAGAATGCCAAATACAACCAGAAATGCACAATCTGAAGAGGATAAAATTGATGAATGGAAACTTCTAAAGATTAAATCCATGTGTGCATCAAAAACTTTTTCTAACAGGGTAAAAAGAAAACCTACAGAATGGGAACAAACTTTTGGTAATACCATCTCAGGCAAGAGTCTTATAACATCCTTGAGTTTTTAAAGCAGTCTGTTTCCTGGTAGAATCCATTCTGTACTTTTCAAACTAATTTGAAGCTCCATATCACATACTTTTGGGCATGTGGCCAGAAGGGACATATCCTTGGAGAAGGATATCATGTTGGGAAAGGTAGAGGGACAGCGCAGGAGAGGAAGACACTGGGTGAGATGGACTGCTACAGTGACTAGGGCAATGGGGTAGGTGTGTCAGAGTCAGTGAGACTGACTTGGGACAGGACAGGCTTCAGAGCTATTTTACCTAGGGCCTATGATTCACAGACAACTCAACAGCACATAACAACAACAACAATTTCTCTGGTGCAGAAAGAAAACACTTTTTCTGCCTCAGGAACAGCCCTCATGAGGATGGCCAATTCCAGCCCAGTAAATATGTAAATCTGTCTGTCCTGGCAAGAGAGACCATTCAGGCAGTCAGTACACCGCAGCTGCACACATGCTACCACACCATTCAATAGAAAAGTTGACAAGCTTAGACTGTTACGTTTTCCACCCAGGCAGTCAATATTGAATTGGCTATCTAGGGGTCAACATCAAGAAACAAAGATTGTCACTATTGGGCTGATTGGCAGATCATGATAGACCTTGAAGAGATTGAGATTGCTAACAGCTTCAGTTTGCTTGTCTCCACAATCAACACTCTTGGTACTAACAACCAGGAAATCAAAAGATAAATTACACTTGGAAAATCTGCTGTTAGTGAACTTTTCAGAGTATTGAATAGCAACGATATCAGTTTGGAGACTAAGGTGCACCTGATCCAAACCATGGTCTTCACAATTACGTGCTATATGTCAGAAAGCTGGACAATGACTAGGGATGATAGAAGGAGAATCAATGCCTTTGAGCAGTGGTGCTGGAGAAGAGTATTGAATGTACCATGGACTGCTAGGAGAACAAGCAGGTTCATCCTAGAGAGGATGAAACCAGGATGCTTCTTGGAGGCAAGGGTTCTTAGGCTTCATCTAATATAATCTGGGTATTTTGTAAGAAGTGACCAGTACTTTGAGAGAGACATCATGCTTGGGAGTGTGAAAGGACAGTTCAAGAAAGGAACGTGCTCAATGAGATGGATTGATTCAGTGACTGGGGTAATGGGAGTAGGTGTGTCTGAGACAATAAGGTCGGCACTGGATAGAGCAGGGTTCAGAGCTGTTGTACATAGAGTTGCTATGAGTTGCAAGGGACTCAACGACACATAACAACAACGATGACAACAATATCTAAGGGTCAGATACTCATGCCTACACTGTTCTGAGGCCTGGCTTCATGTTGCACCCAGTAATCCATAGGCAATGATCCCTGACTAGTACAAGGCCAGCATATGCTCAAGCCATGATAACTGCATTTGCAAGATTTTGCCCAAACCTTTACCTATCTACATTGCAAAGGGCTTCAATATACAGCAGTTACAAGGAACTTTATGACTTTCAGATCGGCCTGCAAACTATTAGAGAAAACAGACAATTTCAGTAGGGTTTCCCCCCTCCCCCATTATCACGGTATTACCAAACATCTTGACCATAAATTATAGCTTTATTTTACAACTATGATCAGGATAACATTTTTAATCTATTGACTGAGGGTAAATGAAGAGGAAATTAACTTCTGGAAATATTATGAGGTATGCATGCTCTATAAGTGGGTGTTCTATTTCAGGAGACTTTTTGTTTTGTTTTGTTTTGTTTTGAAAAGATTAAACATCTGTAATTTCTTTTTTTTTTTTACACTGGGTATTTTCTTTTTCATAGACTTTTGTTTTTAGAAAATAAATCCTTTATTTAAATATCTTACTAATCTTTTCCTTCACTCAATATTGTAAATTTTTTATTAATTCCAATGAA
>NW_006399852.1:11146056-11156797 GCF_000299155.1 Elephantulus edwardii
TGAAAAATAAACAAACTAAATAAAAAAATATGGAATGCTTCACGAATTTGCGTGTCATCCTTGTGCAGAGGCCATGCTAAGCTTCTCTGTATTGTTCCAGTGCTGCCGAAGTGAGCACAGAAGACTTTTATTTTTAAAAAATTATGTAATTTCTGTTAGCTGTGTATATGTTAACTATATGGGCTGACTATTTGCAAAAAAAATATAGTAATTTAACTATAGAGTTCAAGTTGGTAAACTGTACACACTAAAAATGGAATTCAAAGAAAAGAATAGGTGTCCAGCACAATTCCCTAAGATTAGGGTACCAGACTTCTATCAAAGGAAGGATTAAAGTTTTAAAGATTTCTTCTTGAAAACATTCCTAGTTAATTATTTAATAATTCTTTTTCTTTCGTCCTACCAGTTATCAAATAGTAACTATGATTTTCTTAAAATAAACTTCCCTCAAATAATTTATCTACACAACTTGAAAACAAAAAGCAAAAGTCTCTAATATATAAAAACTCAGCTCATTGCCATCAAGCTAGAATCAACTCATAGCTGGCCCTTCACAGGCTTGTTGTTAGGGACTGTTGAGTATAACTCACAGCGACCCTATGAACAACTGTCTGAACCCTGTCCTTTCTTGTCCCATCTTCACAACCTCTGACACACTCATTGCTGCAGTCACTGTGTCAATACACCTGGATAAGGGGTCTTCTATTCTTTTGATGTCTCTCCCAGCATGATGTCCCTCTCCTAGCAACATACTCAAAGTATGGGAGATGAAACTTGATAATCTTTGCTTCCATGGAGCATTCTGGCAGCACTTTCTCTAAGACATATATGTCTTTTTGGCAGTCCATGAGATATTCAGTACTCTTCTCCAGTACAAAAGCTCAAATGTATCAATTCTGCCATCCTGATTCATTATCTAGCTCTCATATGCATAGCAAGTGACTCAAAAGACCATGGCCTGAATCAGGGGCACTTTAGTCCTCAAATTGACATTATCATTCCTCAATAATTTAGAGAGGTCCCTGGCTTCAGATTTGCCCAGTACAATAAGTCTTCTAATCTCCTGACTGCTGATACTAAGTGTGTTGATACAAGATCCAAATCATTGACAGTTTCAATCTTTTCTCTATATAACATGATGTTGCCTATAGATCCAGAGGTGAGGATTTTTGTTTTCTTGAGATAGGGATGCAATCCATCTTAAAGTCTTATAGTCTCTGATTTTCTGCAGCAAGTGTTTCAAGTCCTTCTCACTTTTGGCAAAGTTGTGTCATTTGCATAATGCAGGTTATTCATGAGTCTTCCTCCAATACTATTGCCAAATTCTTCTTCATAGAGTTCAGCTTCTTGAATAATTTGCTCAGCATATAGATTAAGTTGGTATGGAGAAAGGATACAACCCTGATGCACACCTTTCCTAATTTTAAACCATGTTTGCAGGTGTGTCAGAAACAGTCAGACTGACTCATGACAGGGAAGGGTTCGAGCTATTGTACATAGGGTTGCTATGAGTTGCAGGTGACTCAACAACACAAAGCAAAAACAACAGTGTTCCTTTGCTCTGTTTTCATGATAGCTTCTTGGTTTGAGTATAGGTTTTACATGAGCACAATTAAATGTTCTGGGATTCCCATTCTTCTCAATGTTAGCCATAATTTGTTATGATCCACACAGCCAAATGCTTTTGTACAGTCAATAAAGCACACATAAACGATCTTTTGGTTTTATTTTCAACCATGATCCATCTGACATCAGCAATGATATACCTGATGCCACAGACTCTTCTACGTCCAGATGAACATCTGGCAGCCTCATCTAAATCCAGCTGAACATCTGGAAGTTTTCTGTTTACATACCACTCTAGATGTTTTAAAATGATCTTTATCAGTAGTTTGCTTGCATGTGATTATTAATGATATTGTGTGAATTTCCACATTCTTTTGGGAATGGGGACAGAGATGGCTCTCTTCCAGTCAGTTGGCCAGGCAGCTAGCCATCCTCCATGTTTCAGTGCAGGTTTTGGAGGCTGTAAATCACATGAGAGAAACTGGTCTCTCTCTCCCACAAAGCTGCTAGTGTATTTGAACTTCCAAAGAGTTGCCACCTTTAGATTTGCAGCACGCCTTGCTATGGACTAGGCCACCAGAGGGGAGACACGAGCAGCAGGCTTCCAGAAGTGTCATCCCCCTGCCCCCCAAGTTTTTCTTCATAGAATATTTTTATTCACCTTCACTCCTGAGGGTTATTTTCATGAAATATAGAATTCTAGCTTTACAGTGTTTTAACATTATGAAAAATATTGTGCTATTACCTTCTGGCCTCCAGAGTTTCTAATGAAAAAAATAATAATCCATTGTCATTTAAGGTTATCCCTCCAACCCCATGGAAAAATAATTTCATTCTGGTTGCTGTAAATAATTGTCCTGTGGTTAGAAGTTTCCCTGTGATGTGTATTAACATAAATGTATATTCACCCAATGGCACCTTGAATCTGTAGGCTGGTTACTGTTGCCAAACTGGGAATATTTTAGCCATTATTTCACCCAATACTTTAAAAATATCACCCTATTTCTCCTTTCTTAGGACTTAGATGATATGAATCTTCTGCATTGAGTCTTTGCTCATTATTTTTTAGTTGTTCTTCTATCTATTGTCCAGTTTTTGTAATTTTTATTGCTCCATCTTAAAATAAATGGATCCTTTTTTTCCCTTTCCTCCTCACTTCACTTTTGAACCTATCTATGGAGCTTTTAATTGTGGTTATTGTATAGTTTAGTTGTGAAATTCTCATTTTCCTCTTTTTTTCTTTCTTTTTTTCACAGCATTTTCTTTCCATTGAAATAGAAATACCATTTGACCTAGTTATTCCACTAATGGGAATATACCTTAAAGAAAACATAATTGCCACCCAAGCAGATATATGCACACCCATGTTTATTAGGGCTTTGTTCACATTAGCAAAGAGTTGGAAACAACTCAAGTGCCCATCAACACACGAATAGATAGAGAAGTTGTGGTAGATTCACACAATGGAATTCTATGCTGCATTGAAAAAGAAAGAATTTATGAAATATTATACAAAATGGGTGCCCTGGAGGACATTACGCTGAATGAAATACCTCAGTCACAAAAGGACAAATACTGCATAGTGCCACTGTTGGAGAATGGGACTGGCATCGGTGTTGGAGGAACCTAAGAAAAGAGGGGATGGATAATATATATGGAATTGAAACCGATGAGAGAGAGAGAGAGAACTGTTTAAAGGGAATATAGGATTAGGTATTATTTTCATAACAAGATTATAGAAAAAGAAATGCATATTAAAGTGGACTGTGGACTCAGGGGGTATTGTATAACAATGAAAGAATTTTTTTTCCCAAGAGAAAAATAAACTGGCGAGGAGGAGTGGTCAGGGAAGAAAATATGCAACAATGAATGAATGGGGGGGGGGAATTAAATAGAAGTGACATTTTAACCACTTCCCTTTCACTTCAGCTAATGGTTCCAAAAGAGCAAGCACCCCAAATTTCAAGTAGTTTCAAGTGACAGGTGGATTACTTGATCCTAATGAGAAATGATAGGTAAAGAGTATTTTCTTTGTCTTATTAAAGAATATTCTCTTTACCCGTAACACTTTTGTTGTTAGGTATCATCGAGTTGAGTATGACTCATAGTGACCCTATGGACAAAAGATCTGAACCCTATTCTATCCTGCGCCATCCTCACACTCCCTGACGCACAGGAGCCCATTGCAGCAGTCACTGTGTCAATCCACCTGGTTGAAGGTTTTCCTCTCCTTTACTGCCTAGAATCTTGTCCTTCTCCAAGGAATAGCCCCTTTAAACAACATGCTTAAAGTGTGAGATGAAGCCTTGTCATTCTTGTCTCCATAGAGCACTCTGGCTGCTCCCCGTCCAAGGCACACCTGTTTGCTCTCGTGGCGGTCCATGGAATGTTCAGTGCTCTTCTCCAACACCGCAGCTCAGAGGCATCAATTTTTTTCTCTGTCATCCTTATTCTTTGTCCAGCTTTCTGACGCATAGCAAGTGATCAGAAAGATTATGGCCTGAATCAGACACACCTTAGTCCTCAAACTGACATCACTACTTTTCAACAGTTTCGAGAGGTTCCTAACTACGGATTTTCCCAGTGCAATGTGTCTCCCTCCTCATTTCCTAACTGCTGATACCAAGGGTATTAATTGTGGACCCAAGCAAATAAAGCTGTTGACAGTCACAGTCTCCTCTCCTTCCATCATGATGTTGCTTACTGTTCCAGTGGTATAACACTCTAGAATATAAAATTTAGTTCTTGTTTTCCAAGACTCTAATCATGTTGTTGTTAGTAGCTGTTGAATTCTCTCTATGGTTGTCTCATATACAGTGAAAGGTAATGGTGCATTACCTGGTGCCATCTTCAGGACCATTGGCATAATCAAGTTTATTGTCACAGGCATTTCTTGCAGTATGTAATTGTGAGTACATTTCTACCTAGGTGACTCACCTTCCATCACTAAATCAGAACATATTCTGTTGCCATCCATAGAGGTTTTTATTGTCATTTACAGAAGTAGATTACTAAGTCTTCTTCCTAGTCTCAGTTTGATAGGTCTGCTGGAATCTGTCCTCTATGGGTGACCCAGCTGCTGTTTGAAACGCTGGCTGTAGAATTTTCAGCCTCACACCAACACACAAACCATCACTGTCTGACAACCTGAAAGACAGGCTTGTCATTGTTACTGTTATGGGCTGTTGAGACAGAACGGATTCACAGTTCACCCTTAAGTGAGTTTTCAGAGGCAGTAAATCACATGGGAGGTGATTACCTACTTTTCTTCCATGGAGCAGCTTATGGATTTGAACAGTGTGCCTTTGGATTGGTAATACAGCTACCAGATAGGCAAAAGGGTCCCAATCATACGCACCTGCCCTTTAGAGACCAGGAAGGAACTGATTTAATCCCAAAGAAGGTAATGGCATTAAGAAGTGGAAAATGTGACAAGAAGAAAATGTGTCTATAACTCTCATCTCCACATTTAGCTCTGCCGCCATCCTTCATGTGCAGGGGGGATCATACAAGCCTCAGGTTTGTGTTGAAAGAGGGGGTGTGAGTGGCATGATTGGTAGCAAGACATGCAAGTGAGAGGCGGTGAGGAGCTATATATTGTACCTGAACTCAGACGCGCTGGGGCCAGCTTCCAAAACGGATCTGAGGATAAGAAAGAGCCAAAATTTTAACAGAAGTTGAAGCCTTCTGAAGTGTGAGTGAATGAAATGAGACGTGTGAACATGAACAGACCCAGTCCTTCTGTTCATCCCAGGAAAGTTCCCAGCCCCGCAGATCCCCAGATCCCCGCGGAGGAAAAGACATTCTGAATGAGGACACACTGTGGGTTTCCCTGTGGGAACAGAGTAGGGTATGGAGGATACAAGGCTCCTCTCTGGCCAGTTTAAATCTCTCAAGCGCTGAGGCTCCCATGGGGCCATGCAGGAGCAGCCTGGACTGACAGGGACGCCTTCTGACATTCGCAGCACGTTCACAGTGTGAATGTGTCTGCAAAACACATTTGGCTCCCTGTCTCCTCTCTATGGTTGCCTGCAGTTCTCAGCGTCACTGCGGGAGCGGGGGAGAAACTGGGCCTGGCATCCCACAAGCTTTTCCTGCGGGGGCTTCATTTGGCCTCAATCTCCCTTTGGAATTTCATTTCCTAGGGGATCCAAACTGGAAGCCAAGTTGTTAGATGCAAAATCATTCCAGTTCTCCAAGATTGGGGCATTCTATATAATTCTGAGAAGAAGGGAGGTGCACAGAGCACAGCTACAGCATATGGGAAGAGAGGCTCTGTGTGCTCAGAGAATGGTAACCTTTGATTGTTATGCAATGTTTGAGCAGAATGGTTATAAGAGTTGTAATTTCTTCGTGGAATTCAATGGCTGTAAGTTCTGCTCTCATGTGCCCCTCTTTAATGGACATCAAAGAGGAGTACTTTCTTCTTTTGGCTATGTTATTGTTCTTCCAGTTGTATTTCCAGCCACAAGGATGCCATAGCCACACCATTTCCATTGTGTCTTTTTCAGTAATCATTTTGCTTTGCGAATGTAGAAATGCACTCAGTTGAACTGAGTTGGCCTCGGTGCCTCAACTCATGATGATGAAATCCCAGAGTTCATAACTGCTGATGCCTAACCAGCCTGATTCCATCTTTCCACTTGCCTAAGAGGAGTATATCCCCACAGGAAGGAAGAGAAAATGGAGGCAGAGAGGAAGGAAGGGAGGAAAAAAAAGGGAAGTTATACAGTACACCTCTTAATATTTCTGCTAATGTAAGGAGAAGACAGGTATAAGGACATAGTATCCGTAAGGGCATTATCCCATTTCAAGTTCTTCTCCATTAGAACATTAGCCTCCCTTTCCTTGCAAGATTCACAGGCTGTGGTGTCTCTTTTGGAACAAAGGTTTACCAGGAGACTGTCTAGTCCCAAACTAAACCAAGCTAAACTGTAAGCACAAAAAACAACCAAGCAAATAAAAAGCAACTTTGTCCTCTGACAAATTAGTGTGAAGGAGAACCTGAAACGTCATTTAGACTTGATCTGCCAAGGTCACCCAAGTCTGTGATCTTCAGACAAGGGTGTGCCCAGGACTGGAAAAGGGTGGCTTGTGGTTTCCTACATGGCTTTACCTGTTTGCATTGATCAAATCCTGGACCCTGGAGGCCCCACATGTTTCAGAGAAGAGTTGTGTCCTTGTGGGTTTGTAATAGCCGTGATCTTCTCTAAGTGAATCTCCAAGTCACACTCCTCCCTCGCCCCTCCGCACCATGGCACTGTCAAGTGGATTCAAAATGCACTCAGGGACCTAAACACCTTTAAAAGAATCCTCGTAAGCCCCAGGAGGGGAGAACAGTGCCAAGAGCTGCAGAGAAGACAAGCAGCCAAGAGGATGCCACCTTGGTGAAAAGGTGGGTGAGTGATTTTGAGGTTGTGAGCAGATGCTAAGGAAGAGCCTATGAAAGGAAATGGACAGTATCAGGGAATAGTTGCCAGAGTTGGCAGAGGCGTTCAGAAGGTGTTTTGGCTATTGGAGTTACTCAGAATAGCTACAAAATGCTAAAACTAGATTTCAGTTGATAAAAATGATACTGACTGGATCTTCTTTCTCTTCTTATGTGGAGAGAGGCTGTGAAAAGGGTTTAGAGGTATCTTATCTTTTTTGAAAAAACACCAAAACACAAACAAACAACAAAACAAACCACATAAAACAAACTCCCTAAACCCAAATCTGGGGCTGTCTAGTTGATTCTGAACACACACAGGATAGAGATGAACTGCCCCACAGGGTTTCTTTTTGTTGTTATTGTTACTATACTACTAGTTTACTTACTTAGCATGTCTCCAAGAACTCTATGAACTTGGATAAATGTCCATAGTTGCAGGGGGGCTTCAAGCCTTTTGTTCATAGGGTCGCGATGAGTCGTCTTCCACTCGAAGGCAATCAACAACAACAACAATTTACTTACAAAATTCGAATATATTCTTTTCCAGAACAGTTTCTTCCCATTTCCCTTATCCCCTCACGCATCAAATAGTACAACCCCATGACTAATCGCCCCCACCTCCTGCACATCCTCATTGCTCTGCTTTACCTCTCCCCCCTTGGATCTTTATGCTCATTTTACAATAATGGTTTTATACAATATTTATCCTTGCAGGACTGAATTCGTTTACTCAGCATAATGCTATCCAGTCCCTCCCAAGTTAGGTAATAATTTACAAAATCATTGTTCCTGTGTGCTGTGTAGTATTCCATTGTGTGAATGTACCATAATTTTTCCATTTGTTTGTAGTTGGACATCTGAGCTGTTTCCATGCTCCTGTCATGGTAAATAACACTGCTTTGAACATTGGTGTGAGGCTGTAAAAAAGAAAACAGTCTCCTCATACCACTCCCATTCAACAAATGATTGGTAGGTTCAAACTACTGACCTTTCTCTTGGCACAAGAGCTTGTTAATCACTATGCCACCAAGGCATCTGAGTGCCCCATTAGACACTCATTAAAAGAAACAAAACAAAAACAAACAAACAACAAAACAACAAAACCCTAAATGTGTTGTGTGGGAAATGTCTGTGTTCTTCTCAGAGTGGGAAAATCCGGTGAATACCTCAGTGAGGGTTTTGATTGTTTGTAGCAGAGAGAAGTTCCTGGAAGTAGAGGCAGGAGAACTGAGTGAGAGTTGAATGGTTGCACATCTGGTGGAATTCCAGACTGTCTCATTCCAACAGAGTAAAAACCCTAGGATAGTGAGACCTTGAGGGTGGCAGTATGACAGCCCTGGTCTCTCCCACAAGGCTCTGTGTGCTGTATGTGGCATGGGGCCCGAGAACTGAGGTTTGCTTGGACACTGAGTCACTTAGGCTGGCTAGATACATTTGTCATCTCTTCTTTCTTATTCCTCCTCCTTATCATTGAGTTCTCTGGTTTAGTACATCTTGACTTTGGCTGTGTACTAAAATCACTTAGAACGTGAAAGAAAAAAGAAAGAAAGAAAGGTCAAAGCCTTACCTGCAGAGATTCATATTTCCTTCTGAAGGTGAACCTGGCACTGGTGTTTTTAAGATGCCTCAGGGGTGGCATCCACTTCCTAAACAACATGCCTCTGGAAACTCTATGAACTTTGATAAATATCGGTAATTATAGAAAGGCTTCAGGCCTTTTGTTCATAGGGTCGCTATGAGTCATGCTCAACTCAAAGGCGATCAACAACAGCAGCAGCAACGTGTGATTTCAAAATGTATGCAGGACCGAGAATCTCTGCTAACTCACAGTGTAAACCAAATACAGATTTAAACAACACTGAGCAAACCCCTTCATGGTTCAATCCTGAAGGCACACGTGTATATAGAAATATAAAAAGACTTTGGTCACTGAGACCATCTTAACTAGCATTCTCTGGAGTTTTCTGGATAAGGTATGTTTGCATTCTGCTTGTAATCCTCACCAGAACTCTATAACCGCTCTTCACAAAGAATAAATATGCAGACATGGAATTCTGCTACCTCATGATGCACTTCCATAAAGATGTTCCTGGAGGAAAGCTTCTTATAGGACTATTGACAATTCATGATGCTGCTGTCTGCTATGAATGTGGGGGCTGTGGGTTACCACATAGATCCCCAAAGAATTCCCCTTAGCGCAAGATTTTAATCCTTCATTAGTCTCTGATCTTCTGGGGCTTTCTTGAGACATGTTAGAGACTGGAACGATTCCGTTCCCTCGCTCTTGTTCACCATTTATACCCTGGGCTATCATCCAGACAGATCCTAATCATTAAAGCATGCAACCAACGTGCTCACGTGGTTTCGTTTCCCTTCATCCCTGCTGTGTCGTGTGAGGATCTTAACTCATGTGGGGAGTCAAGCATCCTCACTTCTAGTTCCAACATTGTAGCTACACTGCTGGAAGACAGTGGGGTGAGCACCATTCCCCAGCGCCCTCAATTTACTCACTTGAAAAGCAGAGAGGTTGGACTAAACCTGCAGTTTCCAATCTTTGTTAAAATAAAGCACCTTTCTCCCCGACCCCCAAAGCAAACAAATTTAAAAACCAATTTGGAAAACACATGTGCACAACTTCATATTTGACTAAAGAGGTGGTAGACGTGACCCAACATTGTTTTGTCCTTTTGTTTCACAACATTTCTGCTTATGGAAAACTTTTTAATCTTAGGTAGCATGGACTCCATACTTATCAAAATGTTAAAGTGATGTCTAAAAAGCCAGCGGGATTGGAAGACTTAAAAGTACTGGTAAATCTAAGCATCTGGTGGCATCGTGCATTGGCGATTATGTCAATAATCAAACATAATTGAACTCAATGTATTGCTGTCAAGTTGGAATAGATGCGTCACTGACCCTCCAGCAGGTCTTCAGGGGCTGTAAATCTCATGGAAGGAAACTGCCTGTTTATCTTCCTCAGAAGAGCTGGCGAACTAGAAATGCCCGCTTTTGGGTCAGCAGCACAACTCCTTACCCACTACATCTCAAGAGTTCCCTAAATCAAACCAAGGAAGAATGTTAAGCTATTGAAAAGTTTATGGGACAGAACTTCAGGCAGCAGACTAGCTACTCAAAGCTGTGATACTCAGCACTCATCGCTCCTCTGAGCCTGCATGGAGCCCATACCAAATACAGTTAGTTACCAATGACAGATTCCTGCTTGGCAGATTCTAACTCATCGCTACCCTTTGTGTGTCACGGTGGAACTGTGCTCCAATGGCCATTTTCCACAGCGTATGTCAGGGCTTTCTTCCAGCTTACCTCTGTTGATGTCGGGGCTTTCTTCCAGCACACCTCTAGATGGACTTAAACCTCTGACCTTTTGGTTATCAGCCAAGCGTGTTAACTAATATTTATATTGTCCAGGGGTTTCCCAGACATATAGGCACCCAATAAACATAGTAAATAGAGCTAATGATGCTGTCACTTTAAGTAGAAAGGGAAGACCTGTCACAGAAATTCACAATTCACTGGAGGTGGGCAAGGTCATGAGAAGCAAGTTCAATGTGACACTGAGTTAGGGCAGATGATCTCAGGTACTGGGGCCAGGTCTCAACCAGTAAAGGGATGTCTGCTTGGTTTGTGTGTGTGAGAGAAAGAGAGAGTGAGAGTGTATCTTAGAGTGTGTGTATGAGGGAGAGAATTGTGTGTGTGTTTGTGTGTCTGTGTGTGTGTGTGTGTGTG
>NW_006399852.1:11156897-11159100 GCF_000299155.1 Elephantulus edwardii
AGAGAGAGAGAGAGAGAGAGAGAGAGAGAGAGAAAGAGAGAGAGAGAGAGAGAAAGAGAGAGAGAGAGAATGAATGAATATAAACCGGCTAGGGAGTAAACAGGGCATTCTTATAACTCAGTGTGACATTCCAAATTGCCCTGAGTCAGAACTACTGGTAGGCAGAGGATTTAGGTAGTTTCTGTAATATTTTTATGATATATAGGAGACTCAGGGGTCCCAGAAGATCTTGGAGACCTTTTGCTGTGCTCGGTTTTAACTCTTTAATAGCTGGATCTCAGGAAGATCTGCAAGGAGGACAAGGAAGGGGCTGGAGCTGCCAGAGTAGTGAATGGCGGTGGAGGCACATGAGGATTGAGCTGGGGTTATCTGTTAATTAGAGTGTGCATATTCTAATGTTTAAATCACTGGTCTAGTTAAAGAACCTGGCTACCAGTGCAAATGCTGGTGGCCAACCACACCAGGAGAAAGATGTCGTGGTTCGCTTGCATAGAAGAAGAAAACTTTGGCAACCTAACGGGGCAGTTCTGCTCTGTCCTGTTGGGTCACTAGGAATCAGCGTGGACTTGGTGGCTGTAGGTTTTCGGCATGTATGTGTGGACATGCACTCACCAAATGTCAGCTTTTTTACAGCTCTCCCCTCATCACATGCTTTATCCCAGTTTAGAAAATTAGCAGAAGGGAGTGCTGAGCACTTCGCTGTGATTTCCTGCTTGGTGAGCACTGATGTACATTCCATCTCCATTCCTTTTTTATTCCCTCTGGAACATGTTGAAAAATGCTGATGCATTATTTGGCTAGTGTCAAAATACTTAACAATTTGTCCATGGTCCAATCTTGTCTTCCAAGATTGGTTTCCAGAGCAGCACTATTTATAAAGGAGAAGAGACAGTGATCTTGAGGTCACAGAGATAGTCCTTAGTGGACCTTTTCTTTGGCCTCAAGTGTCATAGGGATGTTGAGAATGAACTAATTTTTACCAGTTGTATGTTAACGATCACCTGGATGATGATACAGCAGAATGCTCCAGGTTAATCTTATACTTCCTTGATGACTTCATTGCTGATTTTTTTTGGTAGTGGATTATACAGAACAACTTCTCTGTAAACTCCACACACACTCACAGAAGACCTTGTTGAAAACACAGTTTACAGATTGGGTAACTGTGATTCCACAATAAATTTTAGGCCATTTCTGTGTCCTCTACCCTATCTCTGAGTAAAATCCTGACTTGAATTCACTGGAGACAGCCCATCACACTGAATAAGGAACTCGTGGAGAAGAGTCTAAGTATCCAGTTTTTGCATTTGTGGTCCATGAAGAACAATATCATTGATCCCCAGTTTAATGGAATCCTTAGACCTCCAACTTCACCAAGGGGATGAATAATAAACAATAAACTGCCATAAAATATAAACAAAAGTGCTTTGTAATTAAATATCTTGAACATAGAATAACAGACACCCATAAAACCACCACTCAGACTTAACAGTACTAATATTTTGCCACTTTTTTACTATGATCTCCATTTACCTTCCCCCTTCCCAGGAAGTAAATTGTTCTAGATACCAACTAAGGTAACTCATTCTCTACTTTTCACCTTCTTGGAAATAATCACTGTCGTGCTGTTTACATCATTTCAGTAGTGTGTTTTCATTTTATACTATGTATTTAACATTTAAACATATATCCCTTTCCACAGGCTTACATTGTTAACAAGCTTAATGGAATATAGCATAAAAACACTGAATGTATTATTAATAACAATATGATTCATGGAAGCAATGAGTCTTTGATTATGCATAGAATACCCAAGAGGACAAGCACATGAAAAAAATGTGGATTTGGTGATGAAAATGATCAAAGCTGATTTTGTGTAACTAGAGTGAAGCAGAATTTTGCTCAGGGTAGGAGACCGTTAAGTGGACTACATTTCTCAAAACAACTATGAGATATCATCTCACCCCAGTCAGAATAGCAAAATTGAACAGAACAGCAAGCAACAAATGCTGACGAGGTTGTGGAGAAACGGAAACCCTTATTTACTGTTGGTGGAAGTGTTAAATGGTGCAACCACTGTGGAAAATGGTGTGGTGCTTTCTCAAAAGTAATATATTTTAGGGCATTATGATTATCATAAGAGTCTGGAATGAGGGTTGCAGAGTGGAGTGTACGGGGGGTGGGGTGGGGTGTGTGGAGGGAT
>NW_006399852.1:11159220-11164125 GCF_000299155.1 Elephantulus edwardii
AAATAAAAAAATAATATTTAGGTATACTTCCCTGTATCAAATCTTACATGCAATTTTGTAATTGTTTCCTTGAGATAAATGCCTTGTAATAAATTGCTGAGTCAAAGGGTAAAAAAAAAAGTTGACTACATTTCTCAATTTTCTTAGAAAGAACGAAGGGTAAGAGGACAGAGTAGTTTGAGGACAAAAGACAGATAGAATTTGAAGACTAGAAATTGAATGTGCACAAGTCAATTAAATTGAGCAAGTATTTCTGAAAAAACTCCAAATATTGTACTTGTTGTTAAGTGCTATCGCTAGTGACCCTGTGAACAATAGATCTGAGCCTTGTCCTGTCCTGTGCTGTCCTTACCATCTCCAATACCCTCAAGCCCATTCTTCCAGGCGTTGGGTCAATTCATCTCGTTGAAGATCCTCTCTTTCTCGGATCTTCCCCTTCACCGAGCAGGCTGTCTTTTTCCAAGGGCTGGTCCCTCCTGACAACAAGCCCACAGGGTGTCAGGTGAAATCTTACTCTCCTTGCCTCTAACGAGCATCCTGGTTGTACTTCCTCCAAGACATTGATTGATTGATTAACTAACTAACTAATTTATTCACATATGCATTAAGGGAAAACATGGTTTATAGTTTCTTCATCATGTCAGGTACTATTCCAGGCAATAATTGATAAACATGAGGAACATGCACTTCTCCATCTTTTAAATGCATACTGTCATTTACATGTAATTTACATGAGAGCCTTTATGCCTTCTTCAAGTGGACAACATATTTTCCTTAGCCCAAATAATAATTATCTTTTATATAAATTAGATTTTTTTTTATTTCTTTTACACTGATTTATTTACGAAGTTGGAATATATTGTTTTTCACAAAAGATCCTTCCCATCTCTTTCATTTCCCCCCCAATCAAATTGTGCAATTCTATGATTAACAACCCTCCCACCCCCACCCCGGCCCATCCTCACCTCTCTGCTTCCACCCCCTGCCTTGGATCCTCATACTCATTCTACAATAATGGTTTTATATAATATTAGTCCTTGTAAGACTGAGTTCACCCTGCATAGTGCTCTCCAGTCCCTCCCAAGTTAGGTAGTAATTTACAAAATAATTATCTCTTGTATCTGTTAGTAGAACACTAAAAATGTTCCTCATTAAGAGAATGTTTGTTATATTAATTTGGAAACTAAGTAGAATAAATGAAAAGAGTGAGGGATATGCTATTTTCAAGTTTTAGATTTCACATTTTAAATAGATATCATAGATTGCTTTCTCTTCATTTACTAAATTATATCATTTAATGCAAACTTTTAAACTAAGGTCATTGTTCAGTTTGTCTAGGAAACATGTTTCAATGATAGAATTTGCTATTCAAATCAAGTTTTCCCTTATAGACATTAATAAAAATTTGTCTTAGATAAAAACTACCAACTGATTGGTGAAAAGGGCTTCTCAGTTGTATAATCAGCTTATCTTCATGTCCCTTTGTTAATTTCCAGACATGTTGCTATACATCCTCTGTGTCCTGAAATGATAAGAGTATGTCCTATTTCATCTGATCCTTCTGGTTATCTGTGTAACAGTAAAATTGCGTATACTGGAGGGTTCATTCCTTAGCTCTCCCCTGAGATACTTGTTTCAAGAAAGATTTCACAGGGTTTTGGTCATCCCATCAGAATGCTCATTCTCAATTGAGAGGGAGTTTGAGAAAACAGAAATGTTTCCTGGAATTAAAATCTATTACCTTAACACAGACGTGGTTAATGGTAAGGAGAAAAACCTCCTGGGTATTACTGAGGCATCTTCCAAATCCCAAATGAAGAAGCCTATAATCTCCCTTCTTTTCTCAAAGAAAAGAAAGGGTTTGACTTTTACGCTATGCCTTTAGATACGATCAAAGTCCACTACAGTACTGTTTCTTTAAGAACATTTCTATTAATCATGCTTTGTAGTCTGCCGGTGAACTATGCCATTCACCTTATGAAACTGCTGATAACTGTTGTCACTCAGATAGGTGAGCAGTTAGTCACTGGTGTCTAACACAGATGCCTTGGCACCCATGAAAACAGTGATTAAACAAAGCACCAGGCTTCACGCCAACAGTCATCACCTTGGAGGCCTGCTTGAGTTAGGGCCTGAGAAACTAAGGCAAAGAAAAGAAGCAACCAGATGATGATTTACAACTGTGATGTGAAGGGCTCTCAGCTTCCGCAGCAATGCTGCCTGGAGTTGTGCGCTGCAGTTTCAATCCAGGGGGCCTGGAGTGCTTTGACCCCACAGAAGGAAGATGTGACAGTCTTCTCCTGTAGAGATTAAAGCCTTGGAAACCCAGCAGGGGAGGTCTACTCTGTCCTATAGGGTCACAGTCGGTTGACACTATTAACTCAGTGATAGTTAGCAATGACAACAGGGCTTCCACTGACCACAACTTAAACCCTGGTCAGGTAAGTAAGAGTATGAAGGTGGAAATAATGAAGGTGATGGGTAAGGATAGTGAAACACATTTGATAAGACAGAAGACAAACTTGAGTCTGCATCATGCTAATTCCTTTAAATTGTCTTGGTTAGTCAGGTCATTGTTATGCACCATCGAGTCAGAACTGATAGCTGACTCTTCAGGCTGTAAATCACACAAGAGCAGGTTGCCATCTCTCTCCCAGGGAGCAGCTGGTGGAACTGAACTCCGTGCCTCTGGATTGGTCCTTACTTAACTCCTTACCACTAGACCACCAGGACTTAGTTGAGGGATTGAATGTCAGTGAATATCAGGAGCATGACACATTAAAGTGCAAAAGGGAAACAATTATTATTAATTTTATTTTTTCACTTGTAAAAAAAAAAAAAGTACAAAATAAGACCAAAAATAGCGTTTTTACTGTGGAGTTGATTCTGGCTCGTGGCAACCTTCCATCAAGTTTCCCAGACTGTAAATCTCAGCAGAAGACTGCCACCACATTTTTCACTTGCAGTAGGTTTTAATTGACACCCTACGAGCTGGCAGCCCATCACGTAATGCAAATTAACACCAAGGAATTCAAGGACTTCAGGAATAAGAAGAAACCGGAAACCATTTTCCAAGGCTTTATTCAATGTTGAAGTTGTCATTAGATGCTGTTGAGTCGAGTACGACTCATAGCAACCTTATGAACAACAGATCTGAACCCTGTTCTACCCTGTGCCATCCTTGTAAGTCTCTGACACACTCAAGCCCATTGCCGCAGTCACTGTGCCAATCCACCTGGCTAAGAGTCTTCCTCTCCTTCATCGTCCCTCCACTTTTCCAAGCATGACATCCCTCTTTAAGAAATAACATCTCCTAGCAACATGCCCAAAGTCTGTGAAACGAAGCTTTTGATAAAAAAAGCACTGTGGCTGTGGCTTCTCAAAGACATATCTGTTAATTCTTTTGGCAGAGCATGGGGTATTTAGCAATCTTCTCTAACATCACAGTTCAAAGGCAGCAATTCTTCTGTCATCTGTAAGTCAAGGTTGGAGTTGCTGTTGTTGTTGTTAGGTACCTTTGAGACAAGTATTACTCATAGCGACCCTATGAATAAAAGATCTAAATCCTGCTCTATCCTGCACCATCCTCACACTTCCTGACACACAGAAGCCCATTGCAGTAGTCAGATGTCAATCCTTCTGGTTGAGGGTCTTCCTCTCCTTCACCAACCCTCCACCCTTTCCAGCATCATGTCCCTCTCCAAGGAATAGCACCTCCTAGTAACATGCCCAAGGTATGTGAGGCAAAGTCTCATCATTCTTGCCTCCAAAGATCCCTTCTGCTGCACCCTCTTCAAGACATATCTGTTTGTCCTCTTGGCCGTCCATGGGATGTTCAGTGCTCTTCTCCAACAACACAGCTCAAAGGCATCAGTTCTTCTGTCATCCTTATTCATTGTCTAGCTCTTAGATAAACAGCAAGCAATCAGAAAAACCATGGACTGAATCAGATGCACCTTGCTCCTCAAACTGACATCATTACTCCTCAATAATTTGGAAATGTCTCTAACTGCAGATTTTCCCAGTACAATGCATTTCCTTATTTCCTGACTGCTGGTACCAAAGGTGTTAATTGTGAATCCAAACTAGATGAAGCTGTTGGCAATGGACTGTTGGCCAGATCACTAATTACTCATATGCAACTTTAAATTGGGGCCAAAGGAAATTAAGCCCACAACAATTGATCGTGAATCAATTCCATCTGAATTTCAAGATCATCTTTAGAATAGGTTTGAGGCATTGAACACCAGTGATCGAAGGCCAAGTGAGTTGCGGAATGATATCAAGGGTATCATCCATAAAGAAAGCAAAAGGTCATTATAAAAACGAAAGAGAAAGAAAAAATAAAAATGGATGAGACTCTTTAGAAGAGACTCTAAAGATTGCACTGGAGCAGTGAGAAAGAAGGAAAAAATGTTGAGATGAAAGAGCCAAACAGAAGATTTCAAAGGCAGCTCGGGAGAACAAACCAAAGTATAATAATGGAATGCGCAGAGACCTGGAGTTAGAGAATGAAACGGAAAAGAACCCACTCTGAATTTCTCAATCTAAAAGAACTGAAAAGCAAATTTAAGCCTTGTGTCACAATATTGAAAGATGCCAAGAGCAAAATATTGAATGTCCCTGAAACCATCAAAAAAAGATGGTGGAATACACAGAGCCACTGTACCAGAAAGAATTGATTGACACTGAAACATTTTAGGAAGTTACCATATGAACAGGAGCCAAGGTTGGAGTAGGGGAAGGAAATTCACATCTTTAATAATTAGAAAGAATGAAAGATGAAACTCTACAGGGGCAGATATCAACGATCTTGAAACCTGCTTAAAATGCTCTTGACCAAGCTTGCCAAAGTTTACATGTATATTGGAATACATTTATATTACTATATATTATATTATTTAT
>NW_006399852.1:11164225-11220853 GCF_000299155.1 Elephantulus edwardii
TCTATATAATACATTTATATTTCTGAAGTCTTTTAATAAATAGCACTGATCAGAAGAACAGCGCAAATGCTCCATTGAAGTGAGGATGGGAACTTCCAGCTTGCTTACTCTAAATAGCTCATTAGGAAAAACCAATTAAAAGGACAGGCTAGTTGGTAAAATGAAGGGTCAGCAAAGGTGAGGGATGCCCTCAATGGGAGGGCGTGATAGTGTAGGCAAAACAAGGGATTCAAACATAGCAACCATTAGGGAGATCTCACCGGACTGGGCAACATTTTCGTCTGTTACACATAAGATCACCGTGAGTCAGAGCTGACTCGACAGTAACTAACAACAACAAGAGACCTGAGTCCAATTTTCTTTATCTGAAGGGTTCAGTGACTGGGGCTTGCGGTTATAGCTGCCAGCATGGGAGTGCTCTCAGGTCTTCAGCTGCAAGGGTGAGCTGAGTTTACAGAGATGTCCTCATCTAAATCCTCTCAGAGGCCCTCAGTATTCCTCGCTTTCAAACACTAGAAGTATATACCCCTGCAAAGTGCTCATCTTATAATATGAATGAACATTATGCTATAAATGAAGTTTGCATTGAAAATGAACTCAGGAAATAATATAAAAAGCCTCTCTTCTTTCCAAGTAGGGAGCTTGTTGTCCCAGCAGGTAAGGAGTTCTGTTGCCACCCCAAAGGTGAGAGGTGCCAATCCACCAGCCGCTCTACCAGAGAAAGATGGGCAATCCTCCCACGTGATCTGCAGCCTCCGGAAGCTCACTGGAGGGTCATTTGTGAGTCAGCTGCCCCTCGACAGCACACCAACAACAACCTTCCCAGGTGGTAAAAGTATATTTTACAAGATAGTCTGGATAGCCTTTTACAGTTCTTTTTCTCTTTCTTTCTTACAAAATTTCTTATGCTCTATCTTTTCAGGAAAGACAGTAAATCCAATCTGAAAACAAAGTGACTTTGTTTTTTCCCCTCACATATCATGGCAGTTGCCAGCTGAGAGGTAACTATCAAATCGAGAGGGATGAATACAGTTGATCATTTTCAGTCTAATGTAGGAGAGCTTTGGTGGTTTCGTCTGTAGGAAGGTTCACTGTTGAGCCAAAGGTGGTACCTCTCTGGTAGTTTGAATCCACCAGTGGCCCTGAAGGATACAGATGGGCAACCTCCTACTGTAGGTTTCAGAAACCCAATGGAAAGTCAGCTATGAGTAATTTTCAACTAGATGGTAATGCATGAATAAGTCTAAAGTGGCTCTACAAAAGCAAAGGACTAAAATTGCCTACTCTCTCTTTTCAGCCTGTATCAGTTCTCTATTGCCGCTGTAACAAAAGACCAAGACTTGGTGACCTCAAACAACGTGCATGCACTATCTCACAAGTTTAGATGCCAGAAGTTCAAGCCGGGTTCCACTTGGTTAAGAATATGTTTATGGAATTGAATCCCTTCTGGAGGCTCTAGGAGAAAACCCATTTTCCTGCATTTTCTGGGTTTTAGAGGCTGCATCCATTCCTTCACTCATTGTCTTTGTCTTCCATCTTCAATGCTAGCATAAATAAGAGGTGTCTGCTTTTGAATGAAATATCTTTGATTCTAGCAGAGGATGGGAAGAAAGTGGAGGGGAAGAAAGAGGAGAGGAAACCAGAAACTAGATAATGTTGTTGTTGTTTGCCATTGAGTCAGAACTAACTCATTGCTGACCCTCCAGAGAGTTTTCAGAGGCAGTAAATCACACAGGAAGAGATTGTGCTCCTTCTCCCTCAGAGCAGCTGGTGGCTTCAAACCTTATGACTTTGGGATTACAACACAGTCTCTTACCTCTAGGCCATCAGAGCTCCCTAAACTGGACTATAGACATGCATTATGTTGAGTGAAGAGAATGGCAATATACAATGAGGTTGTGAAAGACATGGTATCAGTAAAGACATAAAAAACAAAGAAAGGGGTACAAGAGGAATTATAAAATTGACACGGGGCAGGAAAAGAATGGATAGATAATGGATGCCACACTAGAATAAGTGATGGGAAGAACTATCTGAAAGGAATGCATAGCTGGACACTGTATGTATGACAATTAGCAATCTGGAACAAGACATGCATTACAAAAAGAATGAGGGAAGGAAGAGTATCAATGAATGAATGAAAACCAATCCTTTTTGTAAACTTTCCCTAAAATCACAATTTTTTAGAAAAATTATTTCATACAGCAAAGGGAAATAGTATTACATATACAATTCCATGTTATCATTCACAACAAACATTAATTTATAAGTGGACACACAAGCAGACTGGCAAGATGAGTGGCCATGGGCAGATTAAAGGCACTACACCTATGGCCATACATAAATTTGAGAAAATGTTCTACATATTATTTTGGTGAGTTGAGACAGATATCTTGAGAGCTTGTGAACAATAAAGTAGAACTATTGGCCTCTCCAAGTGCAGAAAACTAAGAGTGAAGAAAATGAAAGGCTTATGGGGACCCTTAGTCCAAAGAACTAAGAGATCACACAAGTCTTAGGCTCTGAAGCCCCGAGATTAGGAGAAGTAGATGGTGCCCAGCGTGCAGAGTTGACCACTCTGGAAGGATAAAATCACACAGTTCTTGACTGTGTCACGTAAATGTGGAACAAAACTCAAAATCTGAAAAAGAAAAAGCTTACTGATCTATTACAGACTGGTGGAGCCTCTGGCCTCCCTGAGATCGTGACCTTTAGGAACCCTTGAAGTCTACAACTGAACTCACTCTAGTGGCTCACCTTTCAGCCAGACAGTAAGCAAAGCTGTAACACTGTGAGGTATATACTCATCAGAACAAATGACCATACACAATCAAAAGGGCAACGCTTGCTCAGGGATAAAGTTCAGAAGGCAAGAAAATATGTAGTTGCTATTAAATGCCATCGAGTCATAGATGACTGATAATGACCCTATGAATGAAAGACCTGAACTCTTGTATAATTTTCATTGTTTCTCCAAATGCATAGAGTTTCTGGAGGCAAGCTATTTTGGAAGTGGATACCACTCCTGTTTCCAAGTTTGTTTTAATTGGGGAGCTCCACCAAACACTGTCCACTATGCTCATATAAATTTTGAACTATAGAATACATAGGAGGAGATTGCTCATTTTTTTTGTTATGGAGCAGTTGGTCGATTCAAAATGCCAGAAGAGAGTGCCTGTGACTTGGCAGCTCAACTCTCAAAGGGGTGGATTGAAATAATATACATGGAGAGGGAGTGGGAATAAGGCTGCTACATTGCAGAGATGGTAATGTCACAAAACAAAATTGATATGACTATGTAAAGGAAAACAAATGTCCTCTAGTAACTTTTACTTAAAGTATACAACAAGTTCTCAAAACCATTGTTTTGCTTTTTGTTGTTGTTGGTTCGGTTTGGTGTTTCGTTTTTTCTTTTTTCTAATTTAAGGATTAGGGAGCTCTGGGGGTGTAGACCACAGTGATTTGCCAGGATAATTCCATTTGCACATCCACCTTAATTAAATCTATCCATTGCTCTTAGGAAAACGATGGACAGTATCCTCCCGCCAGATTTGCAGCCTCAGAAATCTGATGAAGTGCTGCTATGAGTCAGAAGCAACTTGGGCAGTAAGTTTCAGTGATTAGATTGGTCACATCTGTTATAATCTAAGATTATCACTCTATCTTAAGGTCCTTAACCTTAACTACATCTGTAAAGTCCCTTTTGCCTTGTAACTTGTTATCGAAGATCTTGAAGGAAAAAAAAAGTAATCAAGACGTTTATACTGTTAAGTGTTATCGGCACCTTTGTCCTTAGAGTTGGATATATTTCCCACTAGAGCAGAGTGAATGTGGCATATTCATGAGAATACAGCAGGGAATGACAGAGTACTCGGCATGTATGCATCATGTCCTTCTATTAGTATTTGGAAAGCCTGGGTTAAGTTTTCCACTACAGATCAAAACATCCCATGCCATGCTCATGATCTCTGATAGGCTTGAGTCCCTCGTTGCAGTTTCTCTGTCAATTCATCACGTGTGAGCCCAGACACAGAGACAGAACGGTGTCTCTCTGATCGCATTAGAGCCTCCTTGGCAGCTGCAGAAACCCCACAGACAACTGGAGACAGTGGATGTGCATCCCTGACAGATAGCAGAACTTGTTTGTGGTCGGGCCAGGCCCGAGTCCCTTTTATGGGACTGACATCATGAACACTTCACCTCACAGGTGGAGAAGCTGGCAGAGTCGGCTTTTCCTCCTGGAAATATTTACTGGGTTTACTGAGTTTCATGATTTGTCCCAGGCTTTTTACCTTAGCCCATGTTACTATATACCACATAACGACACTGAAGAGCAGACAGTAGAGGTATGAGTATAGCAGGAGAGGAGAGGAAAATGCAAGTAGAGAGTGTGTGGGATTTATAGGATGGATTTAGGGTGTACTCAAGGCCTTTCTTTTCAGTCACTTATATGAACAAAGAGTACATTCAAGGTTAAAAAAAAATTCAAACAGAGCCTTGAAGGAGGAGTCAGAACAGTAATGTCCAAGAGGAAGATGCTGTGACTGAAAACAGGGTGTGGTTGCTGTTGCTGTAGATGCCATAAAGTCCACTCTGACTCATAGCTTCCTTAAGCACAACAGATCTGAACCTCGTCTTGTCATGAACCATCCTCATGATCAAGGACGTGCTCAAGTCCACTGTCACAGTCACTGTGTCAGCTCCTCTTGTTGAGGGCCTTCCTCTTGCTCTGACTCTCCACCTTCCCCAGCAGGATGTCTGTATTCAGGGACTGGCCATCCTAACAACACACCCAAAGTATAGGAGGCAAAATATCACTATCACTGCCTCTAAGGAGCACTCTGGTTGTACTTCCTACGAGATGGTTTCATAGTCAGTGGAATATTCAGTACTCTTTCAATACCAGGGGCTGACTATTATAGGATATTCAACACAAAAATTCAAAGACATTCATTTCCTTCTGTCTTCTGTCATCCTTATTCATTGTCCAACCAGCAGATTCAATAGGAAGTAACTGAAAATGGTTTGCATCAGGCACACCTTAGACTTTAAACATCCTTTCTCTCTAGCACTTTAAAGATATCCTTGACAAATTTCCCTAGTGTAATACATTTTTTTAAGTTTTAACTACTTCACTCCTGTTACTATGAGTGTTATCCCAGTCAATTTTGGATAATCTTAAGCAAGATTTTACTTGCATGTGATAGGAACCGTTCAGTAATTTCCACATTCTGTTTAATCATCTTTTTTGGGGGGGAGGACAGGGGGACAAATATAGATCTCTTCCAGTCAGTTGGCCAGGTAGCTGTGTTCCAAATTTACATGCATATCCAGGGTTGCATCTGTTTAAACATCTCAATTGGTATTCCATCAATTCCTGGGGTTTTATTTTTTTGCCAATGCCTTCAGTTTAGGTGAATTTCATCCTACATTGCCTATGGTTCTTGATATGCTACTTCCTGAAATGATTGGGTGAATCAAAACTTATAACGTTAAGTCCTGTCCTGTGCCATCTTTATGATGTCTGGCACACTTTAGCTCATTTCTGCAGTCACTGTGTCAGTCTACCTGGTTGAGGGTCTTCCTCTCTTTCACTGTCCTCCCACCTTCCCAATCATGATGCCCCTCTTCAAGGAATAGCCTCTCCTAGCAACATGTCCAAAGTATGTGAAACAAAGCTTTATCATTTTTGTCCCCACTGAGCACCTTCTCCCAGACATAAATGGGGTTCTTTTGGTGGTAAATTGTATAATCAGTACTCTTCTCCAACATCCCATTTCAAAAGTGCCAATTCTTCTGTTATTCATTGTCCAGCTCTCAGCAGCACAGCAAGTAATTAGAAAGACACTGATTTGAATCAGGTGTACATTAGTCTTCAAATTGACATTGTCATTCCTCAATAATTTGGAATGGCCTCTGACTACAGACTTTACTAATGTAATATGTCTCCTGATCTTCTGACTATACCATTCACCACCAAAAAACCCCGTATGTGTCTGGGAGAAGGTGCTCCCTGGGGGCAAAAAAGTAAAACCCTAGGTATTGATGGATTGTGGATCCAAGTAAGATGGCGTCACTGACAGTTTCAAACTTTGCTTCATTTATTATGATGTTGCCTATTGGTCCAGTGGTGAGAATTTTTGTTTTCTTGATGTCGAGATGAACTCCACATGGAAGGCTACGGTCTTTAGTCTTCTGCAACAAGAAATTTAAGTCCTTCCTACTTTCCGCAAGCAAGATTGTATCATCTGCATAACAAAGGTTATTAATTAGTCTTTCGCCACTACTGATGCCACAGTCTTCATAGACTCTAGTTTCTCAAATGATTTGCTCAGCATACAGATTTAATAGGTATGGAGAACAGATAAAACCTTAATGCTCACCTTTCTTAATTTTAAATCATGTAGTGTTCCCTTGCTAGGAAAACAAACAGATTCGTCCTGGAAAGGGTTAAACTGGGTGGCTCCTTGGAGGCAAGGATTATGAGGCTCCATCTAACATACTTTGGACATGTTGTGAGGAGGGACCAGTCCTTGGAGAGGGACATCATGCTTGGGAGGGTGGAGGGACAGCGCAGGAGAGGAAGGCCCTCTATGAGGTGGATTGATTCAGTGACTGGGATAATTGGGATGGGTGTGTCAGAGAC
Organism: Elephantulus edwardii; assembly: GCF_000299155.1. Taxonomy (NCBI): domain Eukaryota; kingdom Metazoa; phylum Chordata; class Mammalia; order Macroscelidea; family Macroscelididae; genus Elephantulus; species Elephantulus edwardii. The sequence goes on from NW_006399852.1 coordinate 11,170,872, forward strand.
AGTGCGATTGGCACAGGACAGAGCAGGAGTTTAGGGCTGTTGTACATAGGGTCACTATGAGTCGCAAGCGACGCGATGGCACATAACAACAACAACAACAACGGTTTCATATAAGTAAGTGTTCTGGGATTCCCATCCTTTTCAATGTTAGTCTTAATTTGTTATGATCCACACAGTCAAATGCCTTTGTATAGTCAAAAAAGCACAAATAGACATTCTTCTGGTATACTTTGCTTTTAGCCAAGATTCATCTAACATCAGCAATGACATGCCTGGTGCTACGGCCTTTTCTACATTCAGTTTAAATTCTGGCAGTTTTTGTCTGTGTCCTCGTCTAGACATTTTTAAATGTCTTTAGCATAGTTTACTTGCATGGGATATTAATTGTATTGTTTGATAATTTCCACATTTTGTTGGATCACCTTTCTTGGGAATGGGAGCAAATATGGGCCGCTTCCAGTCAGCCAGGCAGCTGTTCTCCAGTTTTCTTGGCATAGACTGGTGAACACATCCAAGCCTGCGTCTGTCTTTTGAAACATTCTAATGGGTATTCCATCAATTCCTGGGGACTTATTTTTTTGTCAGTGCTTCAGTACACCTTGAACTTCTTCATTAACATTGACTCTTGATTATATGGTACTTCCTGAAATGTTTCAGTGTCAGTCTATTCTTTCTGGTACAGTGACTCTGTGTATTCTCTTTATCCTCTTTTATGCTTTCTGGATCATTCAAGATTTTGCCCGTAGTATTTCTAAGTATTGTATTCAAAACTTGACTTTGTTTTTCAGTTCTTTCAGCTTAAGAAATGCTAAAGGAATTCTTCCATTTTTATTATCCAATTCAAGGTCTCTACGCATTATGTTAGAATAGTTTCCTTTGTCTTATTAAGCTGCCTTTTGAAATCTTCAGTTACTTCCACATCTCTTTGCTTTGTTTTGGCTTTTCAACACCCTGGTACAATTTTCAGGGTCTCTTCTGACATTCATTTTGTTTTTTTCTTACTCCTCTATCTTTGTAGTGACATTTTGCTCTCTTCCCTTGATGCCATTCCACAATTCTGGTAGATCATTTGTGTTCAAGGCTTCAAATATATTCTTTTTATTTTTTTAAAAAAAAAATATGTTCTTAAGATAATTTTTAAATTCAGGTGGGATAGACTCAAGAACAGGTTTTCAGTCTCATGACTTGTTATCATTTTCTTAAGCTCCAATTTGAACTTGTGCACGCATTATTGTGCATGCTGACTATTCTACAGTCAACACCTGGCCTGGTTTTGACAGCTGATACTGAACTTCTCCAACGATCCCTTCTGCAAATGCAGTGAACTAATTCCTACAAAGTCCATCTAGTGAGGTCCATATGTGTAAAGTCCCTGTTTAAGTTTTTGAAAAAAGATATTTGTAATAAATAAATCATTGAACATACAAAATTCAATTATTCTCTTTCTGGCCTCATCTCCACCAAGTCCATACTTTCCAAATACCCTTCTTTTTTTTTTATGGTTTCCATCTCTTGCTTTCGAATAAACAATTGTCATTAATATATCTTGGTCGCATATTTGGTCAATTTCGGACTGCAAAATTTGGTAAAGTTTCAATTTTCTTCTCTTAGCCTTAGCTGTTGTTGTGTATATTCGAATAATAGTCATATTAACAGGTTTTCCTTGTGTGGGTATAGATAATATCACTAGCAACAGGAGTTGTACTTCAGGATAGATATTGAAATTGATTTTTAAACTATGAACGCAGCATTGTTCTCCCTCTGTTTTTCATTCCTGCTGTAGTATAGCAAGTGTCTGATTCAAAGTGGCTAACATGAATCCATCTCGTCTCACTAATGTCTAGAATGTTGCTGTTCATGCTTTCTACTTCATTTTTATAACTTCTCGTCTTCCAGCATTCATACTTCGTACATTCCACGGTTCAGCCATCACAGATGTTTGTAGCTGTTGCTCCTCCTTTTGATTGGCTTCCAATCCAGTGTGTCTACCTCTAATCCTCAAACTATCTGTGTTCTTCTATTGTTCATAGGGTTTCCAGAGACCTGCTATTTAACAAGTGAGGGTCAATCCTGCTTCTTCCTAGTCTGTCTTAATCTGGGAGCTCTACTAAAACTTGTCTGCCATGGGTGACCCTCTGGCACTTGGCACACTGGTGACACAGCTCTCACAGCACCCAAAAGTTACCTCAGTAGAGCAAACTGACAAACACATGCTATACTAATTCGAACAACAATGATAAAGAAGCAAGAACACAGATACCCAAGCTGATAATGTATACAAGCTATTGAAAGTTAATTGAAACTAAACCACCACAATCTGTGACTTTAGAGGCATGCGGTCTCTTCCACAAGTGATGATGATGACGATAATTATCATTATCAATCATGAGATAGCTACTTCTGTGGTAGACATGTTATTGTTGTTACACTCCGACAAGTCACCTGTGACTCACAGCGACCCTGTGGACAACAGCTCTGAAGCCTGCTCTGTCCTGAGCCAGTCTCACTAACTCCAACACACCTACCTCTGTTACCCTAGTCACTATATCAATCCATCTCATCTGGGGTCTTCCTCTCCTGCGCTGTCCCTCTACCCTTCCAAGCATGATGTCCTTCCCCAAGGACCAGTCCCTCTTGGCCACATGTCCAAAGTATGTGAGACGGAGCTTCAAAATCTTTGCCTCCAAGAAAAAAACTTGGTTTTACCTTCTCCAAGACAGACTTATTAGAACACGCAACAAAATAGACATGCAAGGGATGTATCTTTTTTTTAAAAGGTTGTGCAGATAATATGATACTTACTTGCAGAGTTGTCATGATAAAACGGGATGACATTTAAATTAAGTACAATGCTGGTCTATTCATGCTCAAAACTGTTGGCCTATACTTCTTAGTTGTTGCTGAAACGCACAAAGCCCAACCCACTTCTACCAAGTGGATTCTGATTTGTGGTTGCCCTTCATTGGTTGGAGGCTGTAAATCTTCACAGGAGGAGACTGCTTTTTTTTCTCCCGAGAAGCACCTGGTAGATTCAAACCATCAGTTTCTCAGTTATCAATCCAACATGGAAGACACTACACCCTTAACCGTTGTTTAGTAAATACATATTTTAGCCAGTTGACTATTGCTAGGATATTACCATTTGCTAGTGCTTTAGGGTGGATGAGTTTATCAGAATAACTTACTTTTCAGGGCACTGATGAAGGCAAATTTGTTTGATTGATCCCAAAATTCCTTCAGTACGGATTCTACCTCAGTATAAAGAAAACATAATCTTCACAACCGGACCAGTAAGCAACATCATGGTAAGTGGAGATTTCTTTTTACTTGGATTTAAAATCAACACCTGCAGAAGCAGCAGTTAAGAAATCACATGATGTATTGCACTGGGCAAATCCGCAGCCGGAGAGTTCTTTAAAATCCTATAAAGCAAGGATGTCAATTTAAAGTCCAAGGTGCATCTAACTCAAGGTTCGATATTTTCACTGGCTTCATATGCATGTTAAAGTTGTACGGTGTAGAAGAAAACAAGGAAAGATTAATGATTTTGAATAATGATACTGGTGAATAAAAGTTAATATACAGTTGGCTGCAAAAAAGATTTTTTGGAAGAAATGCCATCAGAGGATTTTTAGTAGTAAGGATAGTGAGACTTTCACATATTTTGGGCATTGTCTTACATACATATTGTTACTATAGCACTAATAGCACAAGCAAGTGACTTTAACAAAATGAAATGTATTCTTTTTTTGTTTGTTTTGTTAAAAAATATTCTGATTTATTTACAAAGTTTGAATAAGTTGGTTTTCACAAAGGATTCTTCTTACTTAGAATTTGGAAAGTTAGTAGTCCAAATCCACGGGGCCAGCTCTAAAGGAAGGCCTTTCTTTCTTTGTAAAGGAAAACACTTGTTTCCTTCAGCATCTCCAGATCCGATATTCCTTGAGAATTTCCACGTGTCTTGGCCTTTCTCGGAGTTAAAGAGCTTCGCTATTTAGGGGACAACATTTAAAAATAAAATGCAACTCACTCCTGGCAGTTATTTCTTGGTATTATTGAGGCCTCTTTCTCACCTTGATTTCTTCTCATTTTTCTCTGGTGACACAAATGATATTAAAGAACCCACACCCTAGGAAACATCCCTTACATCAGATTAGAACTTTGATCTAATAAAAAGTGTCACATTCACCTTTAATCCTGTTATGGTTACTTGGCTTAGAAATTCATGAGGAATTATTACGTAATTTCCACATCCTGCCATTACATACATGTAATCCAGAGGGATACAATTCAATTCATGACAAGCATGTTATTAGGAAAGGTCCTTGGAGAAGGACATAATGCTTGGAAAAGAAGCGAGTAAACAAAAGACAAGAGTACCTTTGATAAGGTGGGTTGACAGAGTAACTGGAACAATATGTTTAAGAGCAGAAGAGATCATGATTGGGCAAGGTTTCCATCTGTTGTTCATAGGTCAACGCCAATTGTTCAGCACCTAGCAATAACAGAAGTGCCCTAACAAAGGACGCTAGTGATCCTGAGGGCTGTACAAGTCTCTGAATGCTTTGGGAGTGAAGAGCCCAGTGCATTTGACTCTTGTTTCTTACACTGTTTTTAGTAGTAAGTAGTAGTAACTGTTGTTAACTTAGCATCCATCCTGACTTCCAAGATGAATATCTGACTCTAACAGCGTTTCCTTATGAGAAGGGAAAAAAAAAATATTGAAAAAGACTTCCAGCTGAGGTATTCCACTCAATATCTCTGTAAATGTCTCTACAAAATGAAAATATAGGGTTGAAATGAGCACTAACGTCCTTTGTGTCTCTGCATTCCATGACTCTAAAATAATACAAGGGTCTTATAACATACTATTTGCTTAAAAAGGAGATCTCTTTGCTTGAGGAGGCAGAGCTCATTCACCAAAATCATTTTGTAAGTCAGGCCAATTAAGAAAGGTTGCTCCTTTAGCCGTGGATTTTCTTCAGCAAGTATTCAGAGCTGGGTCTTTATTTATAACTTGGTTGAGGTCTAAGACAGTCCTACTTCTGATTAGAGTGTGAAGACGCAAAGCATCCTTTCTGATACACTCCTGAATCATGCATTTTTCTCTTTGACGTACATACCATCACAGGCAGTGCAGCTGCATGTCAGAGATTTGTGTAGGACTTGATTAAAAACAACCCCTGACAGACTTTCCTGGGAGAATGGTGATGAGGTTGTCCCTGGCAAACATCTGAGTCTTTTCCCCTGTGAAGTGGAAGCCAGTGTTTTTAAGGGCAAATATCAGTCCTGGCAGCCAAGGAAGAATGTGGGTGGTTCAGGGGTGGGCTGAAAATCAGGAGCATTCATAATGAACTCTCTCATATTTGGACTTTAGTATAATTTTTCTTAGTGGCTGTCCTTAATATTCCTCATGTCTTCATATCAAGAAATGCTAGGACTTAGGAACAGATGTTCTGTAGTGTTCAGGCAAACAGTATATCCTGTTTATTTGACTACTTACCACAGACTGACATGGGATGATCTTCCCAAATACCATGCTTCCCAACAAAAACCCTAAAACCCAAAGACCAAGAGAGAATAGGGTGATGCTAACCTTCCAGAGTTGTTCTCATAATGAAACTAAATGATGCATTTAAAATAGAAATAACTCCTGATGGCACAGTGGTTAAGCATTTGACTGTTAATCAAAAGGTGGGCAGTTCAAACCATCATCTGAGCCAGAGAATAATATGGCAGTGTGCTTAAAAAAAAAGATTTACAGTCTTGGATACCTTATGGACAAGTCTACTGTGTCCTACAGGATAGATGTGAATCAGAATGGACTCACCAACAAGGAGTCTATTAAGGGCTAATCCCCTGAAAAAGCAATGAATATAGTTTTAAACTTTCACTCAAATCACAATAAAATAGTTTATTCTTTCATTTCTAGGGCATTAGTCCATGATCTCTACTCTTACTGATTAACTACAAAACCAAAAGCCAAAATCAAACCAGTTTCTTTCAAGTTAATCGAACTCATGGTGACCCCGTGTGTGCCCAAATAGAAGTAATTTTATTCATAACGTTTCTAATGGCTGTTGACGTTTCAGAAGTAGTTCTTAGCCATCTGTGCCAACCAGGAGCCTCGCAATTAACTACTACTTCTTGTTGTAAGTAAGGTCAAGTAGATTAAGAGGCTATGCAGGTGTTTTACTGTGCTGCAATCTCGAGGGCACGTAGTTCAAATCCACCAGCTAGGCGAGCTCTGGTGGCCTAGTGGCAGGAAACTGCACTGCAATCCCAAATCCACCAGCTGCTCTGGAGGAGAAAGATAGGCAATCTCCTCCTGTGTGATTAAACTGCCTCTGAAAACCCACCGGATGGTCAGCTATCGGTTGATTCCTACCTGATACCAGACCACTACCACAACAGGTTTGGGTTTTTTTCCCCCTGTGGTGTGACTAGATGATTTGTCATTAGCATCACCAGGGCTCCAACTACTGTTGTTGTTGTTTGATGTCATCAAGTCAAGCACAATTCATAGTATATTTGTAAGTAATAGACTGAAACTATTTAATGCTCTATCCTGCACCATCTTTCCAATCTCTACCAAGCTCAAGTCCATTGTTGTGGTCAAAGTGTTGCTCTATGTCATTGAGAGGCATTCTCTCTTTCACTGACTCTCCACTTTTCTCCTCATGATGTCTTTTTCCCCCAAAGACTAGAGCCTCCTAACAACATGGCCAATATATGAGATGAAGTTTCACCTACCTTGCATGTAAAGAGCGTGCTGGTTTTACTTCCACCAAGATAGATTTGTTTATCCCTTTGACAATTCATGATATAGTAAAAACTCTTAACCATCACCACAATTAAAAGGCATCAATTCTTCTTCAGGCTTCCTTATTCATTGTGCAACTTATAGATGCATAGGAAGTTATTGGCTTAGATCAGGCATGTCTTAATCTTTAAACTGACACCTCTGCTCTTTAGCACCTAAAAGAGGTTCTTGACAGCTGATTTTCTCAGTGCAACACATCTTTTGGTTTCTTGACTGCTGCTCCATAGGTGTTGATTGTGGCCCTAATTACTGGGAATCTCTAACACACTTCCCTTATCTGCATAGAACCCAGCTCATTTTATTTTGGTTGTGAAATTTATTTATTATTCCTAGGATTAGAGGAAACACTGGTTTTGGAAACCAAACATTTCACAGTTGATTCCAATTGGCCCATAGGGCTTTCAAAGTGATAATCTTTGAACCACCTACTTTTTTTACAGCAAAATATTTACTCACTGCACCAATAGGACTCCTTGCTGCTCTTAGACAGGCCTTGATGAATGTAAGGTTCTCTCTTTTAAAATGTTTATGTGTTAACTTATTTTTCTTCCTTTGTGGAATTTGCTCCTTGAGAATAGTATCTGAAGCTGCTAATTATATCTGCAGGACTCAAGAAGAAGGTGTCCAGCAGGTATTAGAAAACAAAGTATATTTTCAGGTTGATTGAATGTATATGTCTCATCACAGCCAACATTAAAGCACATGAACATGTTCAAGTCATTGGTTTCTCCTCGGTGACTCCTCCCCTTTTCTAGATTTTCAGTCAAGCTAATATCACTGCTTGGCCATCCCCTTCATTTCTCATGGTTCACCACATTGTATTCTTCATCCGGCTGTATTTTCCTCTTTCACTTCTTGAATACCATGTGCAAACAGCTGTGTTTTTTTGACTGTCTGCACCTTTCATTTAGACTGTTTCTTCTTGGTGATTCATTTGTTCCAAGTTATAGTAGGGTAACAATACCATTTCTGTTCCTAACTTGGACTTCACTGAGTGGGAACACGGTCACTATTAATAATTGTTATCACATCGATAGGTGTAAAGTGGGATGCTTGGAAACAGTGGGACATACGACATACTATTTATAGATGAAGATGCTGTTGAACGACCACCAATAAAGCAAACCCCAGGACAACCTTCCCTGGTGGTGACGGGAATGTGATACAGCTGCCATGCCTCCTGACCAGGTCACCTTGTCCTGATGGAACAGATGTTACAGAAGGTAGCTGTTGGGTGGGAGGGTGAATTTCTGGAAAGGGGACATAGATTGCCCCTGTGAAATCTACTGATCTCAATGGAGATAAAGCAAGCAAACGCCTCATCACAGTGTGAGCCTCTAATCCACACAGTTAGTTGCTGTTGTCCTTCTATGCCATCCAGTCAGAGCTGACTCAGAGCTGACCTTTCAGTGGGTTTCCAGGGGCTGTAAATTGTATAGAAGGAGACTGTCCATCTTTTTCTCATTGAACAGCTGGTAGATTCGAACCATGTGCCTTTGGATTGGCAACACAACTTCTTACCACTAGACCACCAGACTTCAAAAGGAACAACGACTCATTGCTGTTGAATCACAACTGACTCATATCTGACCCTCCAGTGGATTTTCAGTGGCTGTAAACCACACTGAAGGAAGTTACCCATTTTTCTTCTGTGGATTCAAACTGCCTGCCAAAAACTGGTAGTGAAGCTCTTTACCCACTAGGCAAGAAAAAGTTCCCTTGTGTTATTTTTCTGTTGTTATTAGGGTCAAGTTGACTATGTTGTTGCTGTCAAATCAACTATGAGTTATAGCAACTTGTAAACAACAGATTGAAATCCTGCTCTATCTTATGCCATCCTCATAATCTGCGCCATGCTTAACTCCATTGTTGCAATCAGTCCATTTTATAGAGGGTCGTCTTCTCTTTCACTGACCCTCTACTTTGTCATGAATGATGTCCATTTCCAAAGACTGGTGACTCTTGACAACATGCCCGAAGTATATGAGATGAAGTGCCCACTTCACTGAAGAAGACATCCAGATGGCCAACAAGCATGTGAAGAAATCTTCAAAATCCCTAGCTCTAAGAGAGATGCAAATCAAGACAACTATGAGATATCATCTCACCCCAGTAAGAACAGCAGAATTTAACAGAACAGCAAGCAACAAATGCTGGCGAGGTTGTGGAGAAACTGGAGCCCTTATTCACTGTTGGTGGGAGTGTAAAATGGTGCAACCACTGTGGAAGACAGTATGGTACTTTCTCAAAAAGTTGCAAATAGAGATACCATTTGACCCAGCAATTCCACTACTGGGAATATATCCCAAAGAGACCATAAGTGACATCAAAGCAGATATATACACACCCATGTTTATCGTGGCTTTGTTCACAATAGCAAGGAGTTGGAAACAACCTAAGTGCCCATCAACAAACAAATGGATAGAGAAGCTGTAGTATATTCACACAATGGACTACTATGCTGCATTGAAAAACAAGGCACTCATGCAATATTACTCAAAATGGGTGACCCTGGAGGACATTATGCTGAGTGAAGTGTCTCAGTCACAAAAGGACAAATACTGCATGGTGCCACTGTTGTAAAACAGGACTGACCTCAGGGTTGGGAGGAGACTGAGAAAGATAGGTTCATTAATGTATACTGCATTGAAACAGATGAGAGAGATAGCTGTTTAAAAGGGATATGTGATTAGGTATTTTTGTCATGACAGGAGTCCAGAACGAAGGCTGCATAGTGGAGTATCCAGGGGGGGAGGGATTGTAAAACAATGAAAGAATTTTTCTTTTACTTTTCAAAGAGGGGAGTGTACTGGGGGGGAGGTTTGGAGGGAAGAAAAGTGCAACAATGAATTAATGGAAATCCAAAGTCTCTAAATTTTCATTGAAATTAATAATAAAAAAATTTTTAAAAAGGAAGAAAGATGAAGTGTCACCCTACTTGCCTCTAAAGAACATTCTGATATATATATGTATATATACACACACACACATACATCATACATCATACATGTATATACACACACACACATATCCTGGTTGCATTCCTCTGAGACATATTTATATATTTATTTGTTTCTTTGGCATTTCATGGTATATTCAATACTCTGTCCTAACACCATCATTCAAAGGCATCAATAATTCTTCTGTCTTCCTCGTTCATGGTCCAACTTTCACAAGGACACAATTGAAAATAGCATACCTTGGGTGAGATGCACTTTAGTCTTTAAAGTGACATCCCATTATTTCATCTCAATTTAGGCATAATGGCCCATATGCTGCTTTCAGGCATAGAAAAGCAGGGCATCACGGAGGACAAGTGAATGATACATTATTTTTTTTTAACTTAATGATTGGAAACAGACTCTACCCTAGGATTTGCATGATGTAAAACTTATACACGTGTTACTGCATTTGGAACCATCTGAGGTTGGCGGACTTTATTTTAGGGGTTATGTAAACACGAAGTTATCCTCTAAGCTTTATATTCTGGGCAGCTGAGGGGTGGACTTAATAGTTGAGAGCAGTGTCCCAAACTCCGTACTGTCCAAGGGTGTGGTGAATAAACAGTGAGTCCTTCAAGGGACACAAGAAATCCACAAGCTCTGCTGCTCTCATTTGACCCTCACTGGAGACTGGCAGGTACAAGCAGAGGCCAGTCTCCTGGCTTTGCAGCTGAGGAGATAGAGAGGGGTAGAATGGAGAGCCCAAGATGCTGCAGCTTCTAGGAGTAAGGTTGAATTGAAAGCAAGCTTGTCTGACTCCTGGCTCATGGTTCTGCTCGTGCGGCTTCCCCAGGCTCAGCTGAAAGCAGGCGAAGGAAAAGCAGAGTCTCTTCCATGGGAGCTGGCTTGTTGCAGGGCCTCTGTGAAAACCTGCAAAATGTCCCTCAGGAATGCAAAGCCCTTCCTTCTCCTGTTCCAGCCTCGGGTAGGCTTTTGCATATCTCCCAGCATGTTGCCATTTTTGGATTTGGGCAAAATAACAGAGCTGCACAGCTTCAGAGCCTCAGACTTCTTTTTCACCCCCTCTTATTTCTCTTCCACACTGAGTTTCCTGTTTCTATGGTAATGAATAGGATGTTTTGCACCAAGAAACATTTTAAATGCCACTGGGGGAAGGTAAGAAGCACACATCACTCTCTACGGAACAGGAAGGTGAAATGAGATGCTAGGAAGGGAAAAAAAACACACACACACACAACACCCAACCCAAAACTGGAGTGAAAAAAGAAGGGGAAGGAAACAGAGAAGCTGGAATGGAGATGGGAGGAGGGAGGAGGAAGATTAAGAAGCATCTGCTTGGAAGGAGACATAGGGCCCACACAGAAATGTGGCAGGCAAGGGCAGGGACCCTCAGAATTACAGCTATAGGCATGTAAAAGCCTTGAGTGCTCAGTAAAAGGGCATCAGCTCCTTAAGAGCCATGGGACTAGAGAGGGGCAGATCGTCTTCCCTGGAAGCCAGCCTACAGCTGTTTGGGAGATGTCCCTGCCATTCTCATTATAGAGGAAATCCATGAAAGTGCTTTTGAGCATAAGCTGTTAGGGGTGTTGTTGTTAGCGACTGTCTAATAAGCCTCCACTCTTGGCAACGCTAATGCTCCATGGAGCAAACCTCTCTCGGGTCCTGGACCACTCTAATGACCGGCTACCGATCAACCCTCTGCAATCTATAACGTTTTCACTGATTGATGTTTTAGAAGTTGACTTCTCAGGCCTTCTTCCAACTCTGTCTTAGTCTGAGGGCTCTGCAGGAATCGTTTGGCATCATCACAACAAGCAAACTACCACAAACATGTGGGTGGTAGCTGCATTTAAATTGCATTGACCAGGAATTGAACCCAGGCTTCCCGCACGGAAGGTGAGAGTTCTGTCACTGAGTTGCCAGTGTACCCATACTTTTAAGGTAGGGAGGCTCAGATATCACGCTACAAAAGCTTGTCACGCATGCACAGGCTGGTATAAGGCCTTCAGTCATCAACTCTCTCACCTACGAGATTAGAGCCGTATAGCCTATTCATGTCTGATGTCTGTGGATGGATGCTGGGAGGTTCTTCCAGCCTCCTCACCATTGTTACTACCTTCTCTGCTGCTGTTTGCCCACATGTATTTACAAGAAGATAGACGTTTATGGTAAAGCAACATTTGAGGGGTGTAACGAGAAATTAGAACCTTAAAGCAGCTATGAGGAAAAGTTCTCTTTTTCTCTTTCCTCTATCTTTTCTAAAACGTATAGAAGTACATTCCCAAGCAGTTATTGGGGAAGAAATATCTTAAGACAGTTTAATGCATTACCTGGTGAACTCAGAGCAATCTATTAAGTATATAGCTCACTTTTGATTTTGCTAATTCCTCACTTGTAGCCAAGTCACCCCAAATGCAGCTCCCTTTAGCTTTACATTCATATTATGTAAGCCTTTAAGAGCTATAAACTGGAATTAAAGGCACGGTAGTAGGAAGAGTTGATTAAAGGGCAGCCTTAAAATAGCCAGGTCCTAGTGGAAGGCCATAGCAGATGTATTTGTCCAGCTGCTCCATGGAGGAGGCCCAGGGGCCTCTGACTCACTTGCCAGAGGCCCATAAAAGGCTCACCTACAGCTGCCGGTGAAATTGGTTCCTTGTAAATGAAAGTTGACCAGGAGTCATATGAGCCGACAGCAGCTGGGTAGAGTAGACGAGGGTGCCAAGCAGAGCAGGAAATGGCCAGGGGCCAGGGTCAACAACTGGGGGCCGGAGCTGGGTGAGGACCTGTCCCAGGAGAGTTCAGGGAGGTGCTGCTTTCCAAGGGTTGGGACAGGGCCACCTGGTTTATTTTCAGTCATTCTGGGTATGCCCGGATTTACTAGGGGAACCTCAAATTTGCATGTCTACTTTAAGAGCCCCTCACAAACACACATAATAAAATGTTAATTTATGCCTTCTGCTAAGCCTGGGACTGAGCGTGGTTTGATGCAACTGCAAAACAGAACAAGTCTGCAGACTCTGGCAACAGAAGAGAAGGGTGGAGGGAGCGGGTGTTTGTTGGGGTGGTGGAAGGAAGGCTGAGGCGAGGCTGGAAGGCTGGCATCTGATTCCCCTCAGGACTCAAGAAGGGACTTTCTACCAGAACGGTGTTCAGTTCCAGGCCCACCTGGGGAACAAGCTTCTCTGTCTCTGCAGCACAGAACCCAACACTACGGTGTTTCACAACTCTGGACACAGACACGCAGGTCCCTGGGAACTGTTCGGTGACTCGACAAAGAATCCAGGGAAAGTCCTCAGTACAAACTCTTCCTTCTGTGTTTTGGCAATCGTCAGGCCTTGCTTAGCTCTTTCAAAACCCCACACCCTGCTTCACACCAAAGGAGAAGTCACAACATGGGTGAAGTCCTAAATGAGTCTAACGAGTAATCCCACATGGGTCTCTGAATTCCCTGGAACCTTCTCCACATTGCCTCAAGGCAGCCCGTGTTAATCCCTCTTCCCATTCAGCCTGGCCCAGACCATCTATTCTGGTGCCATCCCTATGGCTGATATCCACAGTGGCCTCAACTGGCCCTGTTCCTAAGAATAAGACAGAGATTCCTTCTCCATCTCTTTTCATTCCTCCTAACATCAAATTGAAATCATTACTGGATTCAAGCATATAAGCTGACTTCTGGCAGGTTGGTGCCAACCTCTCCTGGAGTTCCTATCCACCCACAGCACCACCTTTCTCAAGGAATTGCCCCCATACACCACCACAGAGAAGCCATCAGCCTAATTTCTCCTCTCTTGTAACACTCTTACTTCAGTCTTAGATTGAATCAGCATTCTAGGGACCTAGCTGGACAATCACAGTTTTTCTCCTGGAAATTTGGAACTGGACTTGAGGAAATACAAATTCACATTAATATCTTGCTTAAGCATACATTCTGGAACCCAGGTGGCCATGTGTGTGGGGAACTAAAACCAAACTTGTTGCCATTGACTTGATTATGACTCAAAGCAGCCCTCCATCAGCAGGACCACCAGGTCTCTTGGTGAATCCTCTAATCTGTCCTACTCAACCATCCAAACAATTTCTCCTGCTACCAAAATACACTCCTTTGTGCACGTTTCATAATTCACCTTGTTGTTGTTGTGTGCTGTAGAGTTGGAACCAATTCAATAGCTGACCTTCCAGCCAGTTTTCAGAGGCTGTAAATCACAGAGGAGGAGATTGCCCATCTTTCTCCTTTGCTTCACCTCAGACACTTGTAACCTCACCACTCTCCATCTTCTCTTCCTGTTTCCACTTGAGTCACTCTTAAGTTCAGAATGTTCCTTCCTGTCCTCAAGGCCATAAGAAAAGGCCCTCTGGTGGTGGATCATAGTGAGTTGTGTTGCTAACCCAACAGCCAAGTGCCTCTGGCGGTTCGAATCCAGTAGCAACTCCATGGGAGGTAGGTGGGTAGCTCCTGCCGCTGTGACTCCCAGCCTCAGAAACCCAGTGGAGGGTTGATATGAGTTACAACCAACTTGTCAATGTGAGTGACGGAGTGAGGCCATAGAAATGCATCTAGACACTGGATATTTAGTATTTGTTTTTCTGGAAAGAAGGGCTATTATTGAGTGTTGCTTATGTGTTGTTATGTACTGTAGAGTCAAATACAAGTCATAGTGACCGTAAGAACAGATCTGAACCTATTCTATCCTGTCCTAATCTCATCACCTCTGACACACTGGCGCCCATTGCTGCAGTCACTATCTCAATCTATCTTGTTAAGACTCTTCTTATCCTTCTCTACCCTCGATCTTTCTAAGCAGAATGTTCCTTGCCAAGGAATAGACCTTCCTAAAGATGTGCCCAAACTGTGTGATGAAACCTTCCCATTCTTGCCTCTAAGGAGTATTCTGGTTGCACTTTCTCCAAGTAGGAGAAATAAACACAATCTACAGAAGGATTGTTGTTGAATCACAGCACCTACAACCATTTGATGTGACCAACTCAGTATCTGGTCCCCGCTGTTATTTATATTTATGCTAACGAAACAATTGCTGTTATTGTTGATTGTCATTGAGTCAAGCACAACTCGTAGCATGACTTATTTGTGACCCTATGAACAAAAGGCTGAAAGCCTTTGTATAACTATCGTCATTTGCCAAAGTTCATAGGGTTTGCAGAGGCATGCTGTTTGGGAAGTGGATGCCACTCCTGCTTCTAAACTAAATGTGTGTTCATCATGGAATGAAAAATTGCAAGCCATTAAATAGATATAAAGCCCTAAGGAAATGAGTGAGCTAAGTGAGAGTTTGCTTGTGTCCTCTGCTCTTTTAGAAAACAAGTTTCTCCTTTGCTAGAGGAAGACTTCCAAGATATAATGGTTAATTTTATGTGTCAACTGATTCCTAGTGGTTTTTTGGGCAAAGAATAAGGAAGACTGAAAAAGGAGGAATGGTTTTAAATTGTGGTGTGGCAAGGACTGCTGAATGAGCTCTGTTTGCCAAAAGAACAAACGGCTCTGTCTTGAAAGAAGTGAGACCAGAGTGCTCCTGAAAGACTATTATAGTGACACTTCATCTCACCACCTTTGGGCCTGCTGTAAGGAGGGGCTAGTCCTTGGGAAATGACATTAAAATACTGGGAAAAGCAGAGGGTCAGGGCAAGAGAAGAAGATCTTCAACGGGTTGTACTGACAGTGTGGTCCCAACAAGGGGCTTGAGCGCTGCAGAGATTGTGAGAATGGCACAGGACAGGGAAAGGTTCTCATCTCATGTTCACAGGGTTACTGTGAGGCAGAGACAACCTGACAGTGCTTAACAACAGGCTAATTTCACAACGAACTGTGATATAATGGAATAGAAACACCTTATATAATGTAGCTCAGTATATTAAAATCAATTGATTGATCAGAATTTCCTGAGGGTACACTCTGTCCTGACACTACATAGATATTTGGCAGAACTAACTTTGTCTCTCCACTCCATACTCTTTTCAGAGTTGACCTACAGATCACGGACTGCAAATCTGGGTGACCAATAGATTTTGGATTTTTTCAGCCCTATATTGAATGAACTAATCCCTTGCTGTAAATTTCTCTCTTCCTGCCTCTCTATCTCCACATCTAGCTATAGATGTAACTGCTTTTTCTTCCCTGGAGAACCATAACTAAGACAAGGGGAAATCTAGCAGCCTAGTGGAGTTAATATGATGCCTTTGTTCTCCCAGGTGTGAATGTACAGTATGTAGTAATGCATTTAAATTCTTCCTCTGCTGATGACATAAGAGCACATGTTGTCGTTGTGTTATTAAGTGCCATCAAGTCGTAAGAGACTCATAGTGACCCTATGAACCAAAGACCTGGACACTTGTAAAACTTTCATCCTTTCTCCAGGTTTCCAGAGGCAAACTATTTTGGAAGTGGATGCCATTCCTGCTTCCAAGCTTGTATGACTCGGAGAGCTCCACCGAACACTGTCCACCATGGGTAACCATTCTCGCATTTGACACATCAGTGTCACAGTGTTCAGCTTCACAGCCACCACGAGTTACCTCTGTACAGCCAGTAAACAGATCAGGGCTATATGACTTAGAAGACTGTTTGACAAGAAAAAAAAAAAAGTTAAAAATGGGCCCAAGGGCTGCAGGCTCAAGGGCCCTACAGGATTTTAAAGCAGGTCTCAGCCTCTGCCCCCATTCAGAACAGTAACACTCAACAAATGGATCCCAGAAACTTCCCTTGCTTGACTGACTGCCACCAAGGTGAGACCACCACTGCGTCATCAGCCAGTCAGCCAGCCAACTAACTTCAGAGTAGAGAAGAGCACGTGTACAGGAGGAAATGCATGCTTAACTATCTAGTGAAAATATAACCAAGAAGCATTCAGTTCCCTTGCTGAGGGTTCCAAAAAGAGATAGAAAAGTTCATTCTTACACACAGAACAAGACGAAGACTATTCAGACTCATGAGGCCTTGCCATTGAATAGTTCACGTTACACTTACGACAAGAGGTGTGAGGAAGGAACCTTTAAATCTCTAAATATGCAAAAGAAACCAACACCGTCTCCTCCCGCTTATAGGGTTGAAGACAGTCATTGCTGTCCACTTGAATTTACTGAGTGTCAGCCTGGTGTACTGTTAATCCCTAGGCATTATTGTTTTACAAGTCTTTTGATTGCGTTGTTATATTTTTATTTTATAAGCTAGTGTTTCACAATAGACATAGGAATATCAAAAAGATAGATTTTTGTTAGGACATAAGAGTTGTACTCTGCTTATGCAACATAAGGAATCTAAACTTGTTTTGGTTTTTTCCTACACAGCCACACATATGGAAAGGTCCTTCATTGCTTTACACTCTCTACTGGGTTTCTCTCCGACTCCTTCTGGCTTCCTGAGGTCCCTTGCCAATAAAATGTTTTTCTGTCATTCTTTGAAAGCATTTTCATTTCATTTTGGGGCTCGCTCCAATTTTTTGTAAAATGTGAGAGCGCATATTGATAATAACCATTACGAGTCTTAAAGTTTGAAATACACTATTAACCAAAGCCAAACCCTTCATTGTTGAGTCAGTTCCGACTCATGGAGGATCGTGTGTTACAGAGAAATTGGTGCAGATCATCAAGCCTTTCTTCCACTGTACTGCTGGGCGGATTCAAACCTCCAATGCTAACCATCGAGTGCAAAGTGCTTCTACTATCCAGTGACCTCAGAGTACTATTAAAAAGTGACTTTTTTTAAAGTTAAGCCCTCATCTTTTAATTTTATATTCTTTAAATTCATTTATTGTTGCACATTTTCTCTCCCTCCCCATTCCCCAGGCCACCTCACAATGCCACCTTGTTCTAGATTGTTGGCATATATATAATGCCTAATCCTGTTAGTTCTTTCAGACAGCTCTTCTCTTCATCTGTTCCAATGTAGTGTTCATTATCTGGCCACTTTTTCTTATTCTTTGCCCAAATTCCCATGTCAGTCCTGTTTTATAATTTTGGTGTTATGTAGTATTTGTCCTTTCATGACAAAAGTTTCATTCAGCATGATGTCTTCCAGTCTCACCCATGTTGTGTTATGATTTACGAGTTCATTGTTTTTCAGTGCTGTCAAATATTCTGTTCTGTGAATGGACAATAGGTTTTCTATTCATTCGTTGATGGGCACTTAGGTTGCTTCCAAGCAAATTTTTAAAAAAATTTCTAAAAATTATCTTATTTGAACAACAACAACAACAACAACAAAAACTTCCAAGAAATGGAAGGCATATGTGACAGTGAAAATGCTATTGTAATTTCCCAAATGAGGTGGGTGTTTTTTTTTTTGTTGCCAAAACCCTAAGAGAACATTGTATAAGCAATGATGAACACTACAGATTCAGAAAACTAGCTGTCTTGTCGATTTTGTTGTTGTTATACGGGTTATTTTATTGGTATGGTGAAGAGAGATTTGGGATGGCTTTGTTGCAGCTTACGTGACTTTCTGAAGGACAGGCATCTTTTTTTTTTTCTTTTAGAAAAACTTCTTTTGTGTGTCACTTTATTTCATTTTTATTATTTTTAGTTGTTTTGTGCTGTCAAGTCAGATATGACTGGCATAGGAGGAGACTGCCCATCCTTCTCTAGCAGAGCATCTGGTGGATTCGAACTGCATGCCTTTGGGATGGCGGCACAGCCCTCTGCCACTAGGTCACCAGAGCTCCAGCCATCTTATTATTTGATGCTAGCTACTAAATTCTACATTGCTGGGGTGGTTGTGTTTGAGGTCTTTGTGGTTCATTTCCTCTGGATGGTGGTGGTCTCTGATCTCTCCTGTTGTTTTAAGCACTATCAAGTCTGGCCAACCCCTAGCCATTCTGTGGACAACAGAACAAAACCTTGCCCGGTCTGGCATCATCTACACAATCGATCCAGTGCTTGAGACTGTTGTTGTGACCACTTTGTGTCCTTATCTTGTTGAGGATCTTCTTTTTTACATTTCCTCTCCTAGATCCCCTCCAAAACAACCTTCCACCTAGAGAGAAAACTGGCTTCCAACAGAGGACAAGAAGCCTTCCTAAAGGAATGAAACACGAGTGGTTCTGGTTATGCTCCAGTGCAAGGAGTCAGCACAGATCTCTGCAGAGATTCTACAGCATCATCTTCAGAGTCCCATTCTCACCAAGTGGTGGCTACTGTCCATCTGGAAGGTTCTTAACACTTTTCAGTGAAAGAGCAGAAGGAAATAGACTCCTAAAAATAACAGAACATAAAAAAAGATCTGTGACCTTCTGAAATATTCAGACTGTGAGGATCTGAGTAGAGAAAGCGTATCAACAATGGCCAACATGCTTTACCAAATAGAACAAGCAACACAGTAGGAAACAGTGATTTATCAGCCTAACAACTTCCATTCTAGCCTTGAAGTGAAAGCAATCCTTGTTTTCCCACTTTGTTCTTTTTGGACGTCCCTCAGACCAAGTGGTCTGTGGTGGAGAGAGGATAAGAACCTCAGTGATGGTTGAGGACGCGTTGGCTTGGGAGGATACAGATTTCTAGTAACTGAAGAGTCTCTCAACTTACTTCCTTGGAAAATCAGTTCAGGAGAAAGGGGGCAGTAGCTTATCTCTAGAGAGAAGATGGTCTAGCGGACCATGAATCTTAGTCCTCATGCACCCCCTAGTGTAGAATAGGGTGTAATGCCTTTGCTACCTGGCTGAGTTGGAAATTATGTCAGCCATTCTTCCCACCTACCCACCCCTGCCCCATTTTTTTTCTTTTCTCTTTTTAATTGGTTTGCCTACAATAAGTCATATACAATGTGTTTTATTCATGTACATTGTGTTTCATACAATCCTTTGTATACATCATAATTTATATAATTATTGTTGTTCATTGGCCTATTATTACCCCATTTTTTGGAGCCCTCATGTAAGACATTATTAATCATTCTCTTTATGAGTAAAAAGGTATTTAAGGAAATAAAAGCGAAAAAAGATTAAAGGCAGAGAAATAAATTTGCAACTAAAAATTGAAAGTGACATAATGGAAACAAACAATTAGGCTAATATATACAAGATGAAAGTGTAAATAGAATTAGGCAAAACCTCCACTGTTCAGACCAGATACTCTCATTCAAGTATATTTTAAAAAAAATAAGTCATGGATTCCATCAGTCCAAGTGGGGCTCTAGATTTTGTTTCTATGAAAAGGTCTCAAGTGGTGAAACGATGTTCATCTATGGAACACACCTCGAAAGCATAGTTTAGTAGCACAAAGGACTGACCTGTTCCCCAACTTGAAGTTCTTCCATGTCTACCAACCTTTACTATACCTGCAGCCATACAGTGTAATCATTCCTCGTTTGGCTAACTACTTTTTCTTCTGAATTTAAAAAGCAATTTTCCAGAGCATATATGTTGTTCATAACATTGAGTTGTTAACATGTACACATAAGCTGTGCTTTCAGGAGCTTGGTTGTTTTGTTGTTGTTGTCATTGTTTTTTTCCAACCAAGCTGCCAGTTTTATAAAGACAGGCTTGTCTTGTACCACTTGCCTTCTTCTATAAAATTTTTGCACCTTGAAGGAGATATAAGCAGAAATTTTTAAAAAAAGCATTAGGTGGTCAGACTCTAGATGTAAGCTTTGGCTTGGAAAAAAATAAATACAAGATCTCTCCTCTACAGTTGAATTCTGATTCTCATGTGGCAGAGAAAGAAAGCACTGGAGAGGCAATGGGAGTTGAAGGAAGAAGAGAGTGATAACTTTCAGTAGAAAATGGACATCTTGTACCATTGAAACAAAATATACCCTAAACCTCAAATGCTGCTCGGGGTTTTTCTCTGGGTTGTTGTAGTTCATTGCTATTGAGTTGACGCCAACGTATTATAATAGATTGAAACATTACCCAGTCCTGTACCATCTTCATGTTCATGGGCATGTTTGAGTGAGTTGAACGATACACTTTTCTAATCTATTGGTCTTTCACCATCTAATTCTCAAAAATAGATTGCCACGCCTAACTTCCTGCTCTCTCTTAGTCTGGAAGTTCGTTTGAAACCTATCCACCAAGAATGGTCTTGCTAGTATTTGAACTACTAAAGAAATAGCTTCTAGCAACACACAGGCCCCATGGTAGCAAGTTGACAGATTCTTGGTGGTCCTTGCAGCTAGATCTTCTGCTTTGAGTTTAATTTAGGTTTATATATCTTTTTAAAATAAAATTTTATTTTAATTGTGATTTTAATGAATGTTTATAAAGAAGTTAGATACTCATTCTTTCATTGTTGCATATTTTACTCCTTCCTTCCCTAACCCCTCCCCAGTTCACCTTTTTTAAAAAAAAACCAAAACATTCATTGTTGCACAATTACCTACCTCAAGCACCACCCAATTCCTCTTTTCAGGGATAATACCTCTTATTCTGGGATGTTGTCGTACGTATAATGACTAATCATATATTCCTTTTAGGCAGTTCTTTCTTTCATCTGTTCTGTTGCAATGATGATTATTGATCCACTTTTTGAACTACTCTTTGTGAAAATGATTCATCATCCTAAACAGACAAGCAACAAAATACACAGATTGATGACAGGACATTTGTTGTTAGTTGCTGTAAATAAAGTATGACTCATAGAGACCCCAAGAAGAGCTCACCCAACCTCTTTCCTATCCTGTGCCATCCTCATCACCTCTGACACACTGGAGCCCTTTGCTGAAGTCACCGTGTTAATTCATCTCGTTGGAGTTCTTCCTCTCCTTCACTGACCCTTTCGTCTTTCCAAGCAAAATATCCCTTTCCAAGGAAGAGCCTTGCCTAGTAATACAGCCAAAATATGAAAAGACGACGCTTCCTCATCTTTGCCTTTGAGAAGCACTTTGGCTGCACTTTTCACAAGACATACTTGTTTGTTCTTTTGGCAGTCCACAGGGTATTTAGTACTATTCTCCAAACCCACCACTCAAAGGCATCAATTATTCTTCTGTCATCCTTATTAATTATCCAGCTCTCTGATGCAGGTGATTGAAAAGACCATGGCCTATATCAGGCACGCTTCAGTCTTCAAAGTGGCATCACTGCTCTTCAGCATTTTGGAAAATTTCCCAACAGTGGACACTTGTCCAGTGAAATACATCTCCTGATTTCCTGCTGCTACCAAGGGTGTTGATTGTTAATCCAAGGAAGATGAGATCATTGAGAGCCTCAGTCCTTGCTCTGTCTATCGTAATATTTACTGTTGGTTCTGTAGAGAGGACCTTTGTCTTCTTGATGCTGAGATGTAATCCATACTGAAGACTGTAGTCCTTGATCTTCTGCAGCAAATGTGTCATGTTCTCCTCCCATTCAGCAAACGAAGTTGTGTCTTCTGTGTAATGTAGCAGAGGTTGTTGATGAGTCTTCCCCTAATCCTTACGCCTCCTTTTTCTTCACAGAGTTCAGTTTCATAAGTTATTTGCTCAGCATACAGATTGAACAAGTTTGAAAAAAGGATATAATCCTGACACACACTCTTCTTGATTTTAAAATATCTGGTGTTTCCTTGCTTCATTCAGACAATACCTTCTTGGTCTAAGTATAAATTCCATAGAAGCCCAATTAAATGTTCTGGAATTCCCATTTTTCTCAATGTTAGCTTTGATATGTTATGATCTACAAAGTCAAATGTTGCATAGTCAATAAAATGCAAATAGGCATTCTTTTGGTATTCTCTGCTTTCAGGGCACTAAGAGTAGTCAAAGAAAAGATAGTTATGTACTCTGAAGAAATCAAGGACCAAATTTTCAAGTCAAGGAAAAGATGTTACATAAATAATAATAAAAACTGGTTTCTTTCTTTCCATTGTGAAAAATCAGAGAGGGGTTAAAATTCCACTAAACTGAGTGGATGTCATTATCTTGTATTTAAGAAAAAGAACATAGGAAGTTTGTTCCAGGTATCACCTGGCTTGGTGTTTTTAAGAAAGACACACCTCTTATCTGTCAGTTTAGAAAATGGGGAAAGACATGAGCTCTTGGCCACAGACAATCACTTACCTGCCCATAGGATTTAAAAACACTATCTGGACTGAAACATATTTCTGTCAAACCAAAGAATTTGTGGCTTTTTAATTAAACAGTATAGTATCAGACACTCAGAAACCAGCGGTGTCTCTTGTTCATTGCCATCAAGTCAGGACCGACTCATAGCTGTATTTCCAATGGGAAATCACATGGGAGGAGACTGCTCATTTTTGTCCCGTGTGGACATTGGTGGATTCAGAACACCAGAGAAACATGGCTTTTGGATTAGCAGCGTGTCTCCCTAAGACTATATACTCCCTGAAGAAGTGATAAGAGTTAATAAAAGTGACAAATGGCTATTTTTAAAATTAGTTTTTATTAAAGTTTACAGAGACTTAGGGTTTCCAGTCATTCATTGTTGCATTTTTCTCACCCCCCCCCAATTCACTCTTGTCCTTGAAAAGAAAGAAAACCTCTTTCATTGTTACGCAATCCCTCTCCCCCAAGTCCACCCCACTGTGTAGCCTTCACTCTGGACTTCCGTCATGACAAGAATGGCTATCTTCTTGTAGCAGGTTTCTCTCTCCTTGGCAGCCTCATGAATTAACTATAGCATTAAACTGCTTGCACATCTTCAATGAAGAATTTCATATATTCAGAGATGCCTATTTTTGTTGTGTGATTTTTTTTTTCATTAAAAAAGACTTCACCTCCCATGTAATAATTTCTGGTGGCCAGTTCATAGAGAATTCAACTGCTAGCTCCAAAGCTGTGCCTCTCGGGTGGTCTGAATCCGTCAGTGCCTCTCATTCACCAGTGGCTCCATAGGAGAAGGATGGATAATCTCCCCCCAAGAGACTCAGAAAGCCCCTGGAGGCCAACTACAAGTTGGTTCTGACTTAACACAGATGAGTTGGATTGAGTTATAAATATTTTAAAAAGTAAAGCAGAAAAGCACACAGTAAGAGAAAAACCACGTTTAAACTTTCTGATATATTCTCAAGCACGTGTGTGTGCAAATTCACATTTATATTCTGAAAATTCATACTCGCTGTATTTTAGAACCAGTTTTTGTCATTCTTTGTCATCACGTATTTTTCCCCCATACCATCATTTTTTCAGAACTGAATAAGCATGTTTCATTGTTAAAGGCCATAGTTATGAAATATAAATATATTTTTATATATTTATATGTTGTTGTTGTTGATTGCTGTCAAGTCAAGCACAACTCATAGAGACTCTATAAACAAAAGACCTAATGCCTTTCCATAACTATCGTTGTTTCTCCAAGTTCATAGAGTTTCCAGAGGCATGTGGTTTAGGAAGTAGATGCCACTCCTGCTTCCTAAACCTGTTTTACAACTGAGAGCTCCACCACTGTCCACACTGGGAAACCATTCTGGTATTTGATACCCTAATGGCACAAGATTCAGCATCACAGCAAACCCCGGTTACTTCATGCAACACATTGGCAAAGAGTGATGGACAAAGTGGAAGAATGTTCCTCCAGATATAACAACACTAGTCTCATTTAGCAGTGGTTAAGTGTTGTCAAGTCGAGTAAGACTCATAGCGACCCTTGCACAAAAGACTAGAACTTTGTTCTATAACTAACATAATTTATGTACATTTATAGAGTTTATATAGTTATATTTTTAATTTCTTATACTGAGTAATACATTTCATCCATTGGTCCTTTTTCTGCCCAGAGGAGTTATATGTACTATAGGGTTTAATCCTTTTTTCAGGCACTTGATGGATGCTTTCAGGTCTGCCTTAGCCTCATCTTGTATATGTGTGTGTGTGTGATTGTCTGTCTATGAAAGAAAGAGGATGATGACCACCTTCCATTCTTCAGGCCGCTTTAATTGTTTTCTGATACCAATATCATCTTTGGAAGCAGGAGTGGCATCCACTTCCTAAACAACTTGCCTCCAGAAACTCTATGAACTTTGATAAATGTCAATAGTTGTTGTAGAGGGGCTTCAGGCCTTTTGTTCATAGGGTTTCTATGAGTTGTGCTCAATTTGAAGGCCATCAATATTGACAACAACCACTGTCATCTAGATTAGCAGGTTTGTCCCATTTTTTGATCAGCAATCCCAGAATTAGACTCAACATCCTAAGCGAGATAAGAAGAAACCCATCACTTTCTTTTTTGGTGGTATTTTGAATTTATATAGCCAGGGTCCACTCTTTGGAAAGTCTTACCTTATTGTTGATATATATAGTCTTCCAAAGTTTACTCTCACACTTGCTATGTTATAACCTGTACCTCCATCACCTGGCTCCCTCGATATCTTCAGTTTACCTAGTCCAGAGGTATATCTGAAAAAAGTTACAAAAATATGCAAAGTTTTCTTGCATTAATCAAGCAGCTGTTGTTATTAGGTGTCGTCGATAGCAACCCTATGAACAACAGGTGCATCTTGCCCTATCCAGTGCCATCCTCATGATCTCTGTCCTCGTCAAGCCCATTATGTGAGACACTGTGTGAGCCCATCTCATGAAAGGTCTTCTCTTTCACTGACCTACCTTTCCCAACATGTCTCTCTTTAAGGACTGGTTTCACCTGATACTATGCCCAAAGCCAGTGAGATGAAATGCCACCATTATTGCCTCTAAGGAGCATTCTGTTTGGACTTCCTTCAAGACAGACGTACTTGCTTCTTTGACAGTCCATAGAATATTCAGTTCTCTTTGTCAACAACTCAAATGCATTGAAGAGGCTTCTCTCATCTTTAGTCATTGTGCACCTTTCAGATGCACAAGAAACAAATGGAAATGTCGTGGCTTGGATCAATTGCACTTTAGTCTTTAAACCAACATCGGTGTTCTTCAGAATTTTGGGTAGGTTCTTGACAGAACATTTCCCCAGTGCAACATGTCCTTTTGATTTCTTGACTGCTGCCACCATGGATGTTGATTGTGGATCCGGGTAAAATGACACTGGTAACAGCTTCCATGTTTTCTCCATCTATTATGATGTTGCCTATTAGTCCACTACCAACTCAGGGCTGACCCTCTAGTGAGTTTTCAAAGGGAGTAAATCAAATGAGAAGAAACTACCCATCTTTTCCCCAAAGAACAGTTGGTGAATCCAAGCCATATACATTGGGGTTGGTAGTGCAACCAACACCTCACCTCTAAGGTCCCGTAGGACCTTCTGTAAACATGTCATCCTTTGTCATCATATATTTGTCATATGAAAAAGATATGTTCTGCCTTCAACAAACTTACACTCTGCAATAAAAAAAGAGGAAGGGTAAGGTATTGCAGAAGTTTGTGTGTAAGCTTAGCTGATCTACAAGTAAAAGGTAAGATTTAGGTTAAAATATGAAGGAAGAACAAGATTCAGTCCACAGTGCTAGCCTTCTGAGATAATTTCACATATCAGTTTAGCTTTTTCTTTTAAAATACTTTTTGTGAGCAGTATGAACTTAATCCATATTACTTACAATTTATAGAGGAATGAAGAGCAATTTTGAACCCAAAACAACATACAAAACCTATCTCTACAACTTTTCAGAGCCATCCAACTTTTTTTTTTAATTTCAAAAATCTATGAACCTGGAAAAATAGAGAAAGCACATGTTGTAGCTGTTATGTGCTGTTGAGTCGCCTGAGACTCATAGCACATAGTTAACAAAAACATTTTAATTGTCGTTTACTTAATTGATTTATAAGCTCAACACTTCTGGAACCTTCCACCTGCCCCCACCCCAGACTTTCTGCAGGCGTAACATTACACATAACTTCCCAGTTCTCGAGAAGCCAATGTCTACTGTTTAAGTTTCTCAGTGTTTTGAGCTATGACCTTAGAAATGGCTCTTAGGATGGTAAGACTGTTAAAATATTTCCCACCTAATACCTTCTCCTCTTCTCCCGGTATCTCCATTATTATTGCCCATGTTTTCTACTCCCTTTTGCCTTTTCAAATAATTGTTTGCTCCTTATTCCCCTAAGTCCCACTCCAGCTCTACAATCTTTAGGGAGATCAATCAGTTCCCGAACTGTCCGGTATTTGTTTACCCAACAGACTCAAAGAACTGAAAGGCTAAACGGATCTTTCCTTTTCCCAACCTATTTTAACATTGTAGAGACACATATTGATTGCTCTCACCAATCTTGAACCACCACCTGGATGGAAGAGAGACCAGTGTGCTCTTTTTCACTAACTGGATTGGTTTCTTTTCCTCATTTGATTGTGTTGGTGTGCTTTTGGTAGGGGACTGTGAGTTTCCAGAATGAGGGGTGGATTTGCTCTATGAGGTAAAGTGAGCATCTGTGTACCACATGCATCACAGGATCTGTGCCTACCGTGACCATACGCTGCATTGACCAGATGGAGACGCAAGAAGGAATCGCCATTTGGAATGCAAAGTAACTAGGGTTGAAAATGATATGACGGATGCATTTTTGTGTGTGTATGGAATGGTAATTCTTTCGAAATGACTTCCAAACTTAGCTTCAATCCAGCCTTGCCAAGAAAGCCTGTCTGCCCTTCTTATAATTCTAGGACTTCATTCATTTCAAGAAAGCATTTTTAATGGAGTTGCTCTGCTTCTCTGCTGCCATTTGGTTTTATCTTCTGTTCTTCCATGAATTTACTGGAAAAGTAGAGAGGTGTTTTTTGGTTTGGGTTCTTCCCCCCTTTTCAGATTTATGTTGTAATGACATCATTTATACAAATTCCTAGCAGGCTTGTTTTGAGAGCTTTTATAAATTTTTCATTTTTAGCAATAACATGTTGCTGGATTTCTGTGCAGAGAACACTTTTTTTTCCCTTCTGTCTGGCGGTGAGTCACGGTTTTAATACCTTGAATGGCTTGCCAGGGGCTCCTTTCTCACATGTGGGTTGCACTTTGAAAGAGCAGTAGGTTGGGCCAGATGATGTGATTTTCTTTTTTTCAGTGAGCCCTGTGGCAGAAAGCATAGAGAGGAGAGGCTGAGGGCCGTTTGGTCCTCTATCTCAGGCCAGGTGAAAGTCCACTTCGACATTCAAGGATAACTTTGAAGGCACAACACAAATGTCTCTCTCAGATGGTTTGGGAGCCAAGGCAGACAGGCTGTCAGGTTTTCATATCACATTTAGCAGCATTTTTTTCCTAATACTTTGATGTCGTTCTTGGAGCTATCAAACACGTAAGAATCACTGCTTGAACATTTCTGCACTTCTCTAAGTGTGTGATGTATAAACTAACAATCATTTTCAGGTCACATTTTTTTCAGTGCACAGTGCTAGGATTTATTTGCATCTGAGCATTAACTCCAGGCATCCTGCATGGTTTACTCATCATGGACAATCTGAACAGGGGTTATAAACCTTGGTCAGTTAGATACATTAATTTAGAGGGTGATTAAAGTGCAGTATTTACCATTTCTTTACTACTTTACAAGCATGCTGTTAAAACACTTAAATCTAAAAATCTTAATTAGAGCTCTAGTGGCCTACTGATAAGGAGCTATGTTGTTATTCCGAAGACTCAGGGTTCAAATCCACCAGCTGTTCTGCAGAAGAAAAATAGACAGTCTCCGTCTGTGCAGATAAACTACCTCTGAAAACTCACTGGAGGGTCAGCTATGAGCACACAACAGATGTACAGAACAACAACGAAGGAACTTAAAAATTATTGACTCTTTGCCTCCACTCATTGTCTCAAAAACTCTCCTAGGGAGCTCTGGTAGCATAGTTGGTAAGAAGTTGTGTTTCAACCCAGAAGCACCACGCCGGTGGTTCAAATCCTCCAGCATCCTGAAGGAGAATGATGAACACCATCCTCCCATGCGAGACTCTCAGAGTAGCAGAAGTCAAATCAAAACACATACTTCATTTAACACATTTCCTGTCAGGGGCCTCTTTAAAAGTGAGAAAGAGCAAGGCTGTCAATCTAAAGACTAAGGTTTGTCTAACCCAATCCAAGGTATTTTCATTTACTTCTTATGCATATGAAAGTTTGATAACTAATAAGGGAGACTGAAGACTGGCCCCTTGGAACTGCGTGTTGAAGAAGAGTGTTGAATATACCATGGCTTGCCAAAAGAACAGACAGACCTGTCTCAGAGGAAGTGTAACTAGGTGCTCCAAAGAAGCAAGGATGACCAACCTTTGCCTTACACACTTTGGGAATGTTGTCAGTAGGTGCTTGGGGAAAGGTATTATGCTTGGAAAAGTAAAGAATCAGCTTAAGAGAAAAAGTCCTATACCAGAATGGATTGACACAATGACAACTACGTTAATTTTAAGCATTACAGAGATTAGAAGGATGGTGTAGCATAAGGAAAAGCTTCATTCTATTCCTTATAAGGCCATTATGAGTCATAGCTCATTCAGTGGTACCTAGAAACAACCACAACAATATACTTCCATCCTTTTATAGCCACTCATTAGGGAACAAAGAAAGTGAGTCTGTCCTAGGCTATTGGTGGTGGTAGGTACGCTTGAGTTAACGATGGCCCTCAGTGATCCTGTGAACAACAGATCTGACCCTTGCCATATCCTGCAGCATCCTTATGATCTCTGTCATGCTCAAGTTCATTGTGGAAGTTACTGTGTTAATCCAATTCGTTGAGGGTCTTCCCCTCTTTCTCTCACTCTTCACCTTTCCCATTCTGATGTATCACTCCAAAGATCGGTTTGTCCTGGGAATGTGCATGAAGTAAGTGAGATGAAGTGTCAGCATCCTTGCCTTTAAGGAGGACTGTAGTTGCACTTCTTTCAAGACAGATTAGTTTGTTCTTTTTGCAGTCTGTGGGAAATGCAATGCTCTTCTGCAACACCACAATTCAAATGCATCTATTCTTCTTTGTTCTTCCTTATTCATTGCCCAACTTTAAGATGCATAGAAAGCAATTGAAAACACCAAGGCATGGCTCAGGGGCACTTTAGTTCTTAAACTGACATCCTGGCTCTTTAGAACTTTGGAGGGGTCCTTTGCAGCAGATTTCCAAAAGCAATATAACTTTTAAATTCTTGACAGCTGTTACCAAGGGTGTCAATTGTGAATTAAAGTAAAATAAAATGGTTGGCCACATCAATCTTTCTTCTGTCTACTATGATATTGACTACTGCTCCAGTGGTGAGGATTATTGTTTCCTTAATATTGAAATGTAATCCATATTGGTTACTGCAGTCTTTGATATTCTGCAGAAAGTGCTTTAAGTCTTCTACACTTTCTACAAGCAAGGTAATGTCCTCCCCATAATGCATGTTTTTAATGAGTCTTCCTGTGATCTTGATTCCACATTTTTTTCCCATATAGTCCATCTTTCTAATGATTTGCTCAGCATACAGATGAAGAAAAGATACAACCCTGACACACACCTTTCTTAAATCTTCTTTTTGGACAATTACTTCTTGCTATATGAATAGATTTTGCATGATCACAATTAAGTGTTCTGGGATTCCAATTCTTTTCAATGTTCGCCATAATTTGTTATGATTCACATAGTCAAATGTCTCAAAAGAGGCTGGATATTGAATTTTTACAGTGACTGATGTTTTCATTGCAAATAATATGAGTGGTGACTATACATACGGATTCCACATGTGGACTACACAGCACTACTACATCTATGGAAAAAAATAGTAAAGAAGCACAGTATCTGCAGTTAAAACCAGGCCAGAGGCTGACTGTGGAACAGACCTCAACTACTCATATGCAATTTCAAATTGAAGTTGAAGAAAAGAAAAACAAGTCCCCAAAAATCAAAATATGACCTTGAGTATATACCAACTAAATTTGAAAATCATCTTAAGAATGCATTTAATGCATTGAATACTAATGACCAAAGGCCAGATGAGTTGTAGAATGACATCAAGAACATTGTCCATGAAGAAAGCAAAAGATGATTAGCAAAGAAAGAAAGAAAGAAAGAAAAGACCAAAATGAATGTCAGAGGAGATTGTCCTAGGCATAGATGTAAAGGAACACAAAATAGTGAAGGTGTAAATAGTACACCTTCAATGATTGCTACATAGCAGTTGCGGTGGAAGTAAGATGTGGAAGACTCCCGGAGGTGCAGCAAGGAACAACTTAAGAAGTGAAATTTCAATTAAATGTGTAAACTGTCTTTTTCAAAGACAAAGAAGGTGCTAGAGGAGATGAGAAGAAGGTTCATTTTAATTTCTTACAGTGAGGAGAAAACATAAGACCAAGGAAAAGTCTATTATTTGGTAACATACACCCAAGCCTTTACGGAAATGCTGGCGTAATTGGTAAGAAAAGAACACATACACAAACGGACCGAGATCAGTATGGCACAGTATCTGATTAAGTGCTGACGTGGACCAGAGAGGAATGAAACTGCAGGACTGCAGAAGAGACAGGTGGCCCATGGAAACTGAGAGCTTCCACAGAAGGTTCCATGCAGGGCCTTGTTTTGGGCATAAACTATAATTAGCATTTTTGTAGATTTGACATCTGTGCATCTCAAACAGGATAGTCCAGAACAAGCATGTTATCTATTATAAGGGATGGATGTCACTGTATATACTTCCTGGATATTAATTGAGTGTATAATGCAAAGATAGTTTTTCCCCTTAAGTTGATAAAGGCTTGAGAAAGTCTAAGTGGATCCACATGTACCATAAGAAACTTCTAAGGTTGGAGTTAAAAATATTTATATAATAATAGGAGGATAATTAAGTATAAGTCACCCCTTTATAAAGGAGTGACTGTGGTCTACAATTCAAGAAAATACTGAGAACAAATCCCAGTTTCTCAGTAGGAACAAGAAGCAGCATTCAGAACTTTATGGTAATGCAGACGCATTCTGTTGATGAAAACCACAGAGTAGAAATTCAGAAATGCTGAGATTATATATGGCTCTCTGAGAATGGAAACGTCAGGATCTCTGTTGCACCGAAGAGGTGAAGGAATGTTCTGAAAGGAAGAGGCAGCATGTTCTTCCACTCTCACAAACACATGCATCTGCACCGTAGGTAATGGACAGATGAGATGCATTAAAATCATCTGTTTCTGCTCATCACGTCAGCCCACTTACATAATGGGAAGCCAGTGTTAGGAGAGAAGCTTTACTGAGCTTGTTCTCCCGTAGTTCCCAATAAATGGGGGGAAAATAATCACAGGATGCATACAAAGAACTGTGAGCTCTGAAGACAGAAACTAAAGTGGAGGAATCAAACCATAGAAAACAGTGTGGAATAACTGTTATCATTAGATGTCATTGAACAGACTGAAACTCATGGTGTCTCCTTATACAACAACATGAAGTGTTGTCGGGCTCTTCTCCAGCACAATGTTGGACAATGTTCTGTTGTGCTCCTTTTGGTTTTCATTACTGAATCTGGGAAGGGCATTAGTAGGTTTTTCTTCCTAGTCTGTCTCAATTTGAACACTCTACTGAAATATGTCTACCACAGGTGACCCAGCTGATAATTTGAGATACGACTGGCACAGTTTCAGTATCACAGCCATGCCCAAGCCACTACAAGGAGATAAAGTGAAAGGTGAGTGGTGGTATAATGTGGGAATGAAGCGGAGAAACAGTGAAACTTCTGTGACCTGCACGTTCATGGCTTTATTTGCAGTTGTATTGTTTCAGTAAATGCATGCGTAGCTCAGTGTGCTCAGTTGTTAATGTTAAGAAATTTGGAAGACAATTGCGGGGAGATATTAGTATTCATATTCATTCCATAAAAGGCTAATCTAAAAAGGAGGAATAACTTCTTAAAGAGTATCAGTTGTATCACACGTAAGTAAAATCTTGCTGAAGATTATTCTTTAAAAAGAAAACTGACTGAAACAGTATGTTGTTGTTATGTGCCGTCGAGTTGTTTCCGACTCATAACGACCCTATGCACAACAGCCCTAAACGCTGCTCTATCCTGTGCCAACCGCACCGCCTCTGACACACCCATCCCTATTACCCCAGTCACCGAATCAATCCATCTCATAGAGGGTCTTCCCCTCCTGCGTTGTCCCTCAACCCTCCCAAGCATGATGTCCCTCTCCAAGGACCCATCCCTCCTGGCAACATGTCCAAAGTATGTCAGACAAAGCCCCAGAATCCTTGCCTCCAAGGAGTAGCTTGGTTTAATCCTCTCCAAGACAAATTCGTTTGTTTTCCTGGCAGTCCAGGGTACATTCAGTACCCTTCTCCAGCACCACAGCTCAAAAGCATCCACTCTCCTTCTGTCCTCCCTAGTCATTGTCCAACTCTCTGATGCATAACAAGTGATTGCAAATACTATGGCCTGTATCAGGCGCACCTTAGTCTCCAGAGAGACACTGTTGCTCCTGAGTACTGTGCATAGGGTTTTCAGAGGCCTGCTATTTCAGAAGTGGGTGGCCAATCCTTCTTCCTAGTCTGTCTTAATCTGAATGTTCAGATTTAGAGGAGTATCTGACAGACAGCAATTTGTGAAGCAGTGAAAGAGAAATCCCTTATTGTGGAGTTAAGCATTAGTTACAGTGTTGACCCCACCCTTAGCCCAGAGCCTTGACCCACTTACTTCCCAGTTCCACCCTCAACCAGGATAACCCTTCCCATCTGCCAAGTCCCTTCAGAAAATATCTTCCATTGTCCAACCCATGATCTGACAGCTTGTATCTTAAGCTTTCTTGGCTTCTGTGATTCCGAAAACGTCGACTGCTGACATTTTTCTTTTGACCAGTGTCTCTTAAGTTTAGTTGTACTGTCTCCAAGGGAAGTTGACGTGTCCTGTAGAACCCTTGTGTAGATTATGTTTTCCTTTCTGGCCCGAGGTGCGCAGCTTGCAGGCTTCCCTTCCGCCCAGGAGCACGTTCTTCCGCTGGTTTTTCTGTGTACCTGAAAGATGCCTCTTTGCTGAAAGATGCCTCTTTGCTGTTATCCGAGGTGACCTTCCCCAGTGCAGCTTCCTGACTGAAACAGTATAGCAGCAGAGAATTCCCAGACATTCAAACTGGATTCAGGATCAAGGAGTATCAATGTTGATGTTGGATGTTTCTTGGCTGAAAGCAGAGAATACCAGAAAGATGTTTACTTGTGTTTTATTGACTGTGTAAAGAAAGGCATTTAACCATGTGAAATCATTATATGTTATGGATAACTTTGAAAAGAATGGGAATTTCAGAACATATAATTGTATGTGCACCAAGAAATCACTGTTTCAACAGAACAAGGAGATTCTGAATGATTTGAAATCAGAAAAGGTGTTGCTATTCAATAGGTCTCTATGAGTCTCCTGTGACTCGATGACACTTAACAACAATAACATCAACATAGAGAGATCAGCTGGTCCAGTGGACAGAAAGGGATGCTACCAAGCCAAAGGTGGGTGACTTTTAATCCGCAGCCCTTGGGGCTGTCTTTCATTGTTTTTGTTCAGACATTCCTCTAGGTCATAAAGCCCTGGTGTACAAGTTGCCATACAATGGTAACGTGTGGTTGCTGTGAAGCTGAACACTGTGACACTGATGTGTCAAATGCGTTAATGGCTGGTTACCCAGTGCGGACAGAGAGTGGGGTGTAGCTCCCTGATTAAAGCAAGCTTGGAAGGAGGAGTGGCATCCACTTCCATAATAGCTTGCCTCCGGAAACCCTCTGAACCTGGAGAGACGATGAAAGACAACTAAGCGTTGATGACTCTCCCTCATAGGGTCACTAGGAGTCGCCTGTGACTTGATGGCACTGAACAACAACACAATAGCATTCAATAGGTGTGTTAAGCAAATTATTTGAGAAGCTGGACTATGAAGAAGAATGTGCTACCAGGATTGGAGACTCATCGACCATTGGCGGTATACAGATGAGGCACTACTTTGCTGGCTGAAAGTGAAGAACCCTTGAAGTATTGAATGAGGAGAATTAAGGACTTTCTCTTTCCTTATGGATCATACCTCAACATCAAGAAAGCAAAAGTCCTCACAGTTGGAACCATAAACAACATTCTGATGCATGAAGAAAAGACTGAAGTTATCACTTATTTCATTTTACAACCAGTGTCCATGGAAGCAACAATCAATAAATCAAATGATGTATTGCTCTGGGAAAATCAGCCACCAAGTACTGCTTTAAAATGCCTAAAGGCAATAATGTCAGTTTAAAGATCAAGGTCATCCAAGCAAGATATTTTCAGTTATTCATATGCATGAGAAAGCTGGACAATGATTAAGTAAGAGTGAAGGATCAATGTCTCTGAATTGTGATGTTGTCGAAGAATAGTGACTATACTATAGACTGTCAAAAGAACAAAAAAAAATCTGCCTTGGGGAGAGAACAGCCAGAATGCTACACAGACGTGAGAATGACGAACTTTCATCTTGGATACTTTGGGAATGAAGAGGGTCTTGTCCTTGAGAAACACCCCATGCTTGTAAAAGTAGAGGGTTGCTGAAGAGGAGAGGAAGAAGCTCAATGAGACTGATTGGCACAGTGACAGTATCGAGCACTGCAAAGATTGTGAGGCTGGCACAGGATCCAGAGGGTTTTGATTTGTTTCACATAAAGTTGCTGTGAGTCTAAATCAACCTGATGGCTGTCTTTTGGGGACATTAACTGAAGAGACTCAAAACATAATCTTAGGGTAACAGCGAAAGAAAGACTTCTACAGGCAGCCTTCAATTCGGATGCTCTTTGCTGTCCGAAAGTCAGGTCGTCTGTAACAGCCCTTTCATGACTGAGGGAGAGCGGAGAAGGTGTTTTGTAGAAAGTGGCAACACTCTTATGTCGTGAAGTGCAACCTGGGGACAAGTCATGCTTTCCATGCATTTGCAGGATTCTATGCATTCACAAGTAGGAACAGAAATAGCCAGAGTTATATAAAAACTCCTGATGAAGACGCTGAACTTTAATGTGTGAATGTTGTGAAACCATAGAAGACACTAAGAATTCTCCAAAGCTGATACATAAAGTGGATCACATACAAGAGGATTTCAGCTCTATTCTGACTAAGGCTTATAAAAGGAAGACAAGAGTAGGACCATGGCAGAAGCAGATACCTGGTCAAAAGTCTTATACACATTTTGTGAAATTATCAGTGGTAACACACACGTCCTCATGCAGTTACATCTGTATATTATTTATAGTAATTCTTGACTTTTATGTGCAAACATCATGTCAGTACATTCATATACTTTGTTCTTTAGATCTGATTTGGAACTTAGGTATCAATATATAGATATAGCATACTTTCTTGTTTGTGGAATTTTGTTTTTCCTTTTTTTATGAGGAAAATTGAAAACAAATTTAATCTATCCTTGAACCTCTATAGAAACATTAAGCAAAATTAATCTATCCTTGAACCCCTACAGAAAAAAAAAAAACACCTCTATATAGCTCTTGAGGTCTGGTGGCCTAGTGGTAAGAAGCTGTGTTGCCATCCTGAAGGCACGTGGTTTGAATCCACCAGCTGCTCTGTGGGAGCAGGATGGGCCTTCTCCTTCTGTGTGATTAAACTGCCTCTGAAAATCTGCTGGAGGGTCAGCTATGGGTCAGTTCTGATTTGATAGGACACAACAACAAGAAGAGGTAGCTCTTCATAATATTTACAGCTAAGACAGCAAGGCCGGACTGGGCACAGATCATAGGCAGCAATGTTCAGTAAATGGTGTCTGAACAAGACAAATTCCATGCTGAGTGTGCCAGGTGAACATCACAAGCTCAAGCTTGTGAAGGAGACTGCTTGAGAACTGGCACTGTTAGCAAGCCCAGCCCTTTGATTTTATAGGTGAGGATGATGCAGGCCAACGGGGATTTCCCAAGAACCGCCAGCCACTCCCAGGACTAGAACCCTGGGCCCGAGCTCCTGTGTATATGTCTTGTCAGATGGTTCCTAATGAAATGAGGGAGCCATTGCTAGATCTCAGTAGTAAGATGATAGTGTCAAC
The DNA here is from genome assembly GCF_000299155.1 of Elephantulus edwardii. NCBI lineage: Eukaryota > Metazoa > Chordata > Mammalia > Macroscelidea > Macroscelididae > Elephantulus > Elephantulus edwardii. The sequence goes on from NW_006399852.1 coordinate 11,207,442, forward strand.
AACTTATATAGGCATACACATAGAACAAATTCCCTTTCTCCATTTGGCAAGCATATCCTCGCAATCAGAGAACTACAACAAAGAGGCCAGCAGAGAACTTAGTTGGATATTTTCTTGTTTCTTCATTAATTTTCTTTGCATGTGGAGAAAACAACTAACATTAAAGAGCCAATGGTGTGGCCATAGAGAGTAGACAGCATGGGGAGCTGAGTGGGAGAACTTGGTGTGCCCACTGCCCAGACAGGTACATCTCAGAAGTAGTTCAGGGTTCTCTCTTCTCCATGACTTTCAGTTGTTGTTAGGTGCTGTTGAGTCAGATAAAACTCATAGCTGACCCTCCAGCAGGTTTTTAGAATCTGTTCTGTATACAGGGAGAAGATTATCTCTCTTTTTCCTATGGAGCAGCTGGTAGATTCGAACCGCTTGCTTTTGGACTGACAGTGTAGCTCCTTACTGCTAGGCCACCAGAGCCAAGAGCAAATCCTTCATGGTTTTTTTTTTTTAAAATTTTGTATTTTTTAATTGAGATTTTAATGATATTCATAGAAAACTTAGATTTCCATTCATTCATTGTTGCACATTTTCCTCCCTGCCCCCCACCCGCCCCAGTTCACTTTTCTCTTTGAGAAAAAAAATTCTTTCATTATACAATTCCCCAACCCTACCCCAGTTCCATGTTACTATGCAGCTTTTATTCTGTACTGTTGTCATGCAAATAATACCCAAGCTCTATCAGTTCTCATCATAAAATGTGATATCTGTTTTCTTTAGCATGGGAAAACAATACCATCTTCTCTTCTGAATAAACATAAGCATTTTTGAAGCAAATCTTTTTTAGAGAATAAAAACACATAGCACAGAAATTCTTTGCTAGGGAACATGTTTATTAGACCCACAGAACCTGTGTGTTTAAGAATAAGTCATGATATTGATTGCTCTAAGGAGTAAATACCTCACCAATGTTATTTACCTGTCTGATGTTTGACTGAAAATTGAGCTACAGGGATGAATTCAGCTCCAGATATAATGAGCGACTGTTGGTATAGAGTCGGGAGTTCTAGCGGTCACTACTGTTAGATCAACAAGCCTGGCCATCTTCGTAATTCAGTGTTGATCTACATTTTTCTCTCATTCTTTCCAGGATGCTTTACTATAGTCCCTTTTAAGGTGGTCAGCAGTGGTAGAAGGACACCATCCAGTTCTTCTGGTCTCAGAGGGGTAGGAGTTTAAATCTGTGTAGCTCATTGTTGTTATTGTTAGGTGCTGTTGAGTTGAGGACTACTCATAGCAACCTTATGAACAGCAGATCTGAACTGTCTTATCCACGGCATCCTCACAATCTCTGATACACTCAAGTCCATTGCCACAGTTACCATGTCAACCCACTGTGTAGTACATAGTCCTTTTTGTTAATTGTTTCTGTGTCTCTTTGATTTCCTTTCCTCATTGTTCTGAATGAAAGAGACTAGCAGTGCACCTTAGAAGACCTCTTACAAGCTTATAAGAGTCACTACTCACCAAAGTAAGGTGTTGTTGTTGTGTACCATCAGTCAGAATCAACTCATAGCCGACCCTCCAGCACATTTTCAGAGGAAATAAATCACACAGGAGGAGATTGCCCATCTTTCTCCCTTAGAGCACCTGTACCAATCTTATTGTCTCTGAAACACCTACCCCCATTACCCCAATCACTGAATCAATCCATCTCATTGAGGGTCTTCCTCTCTTGTGCTGTCCCTCTACCCTCCTAAGCATGATGTCCCTCTCCAAGGACTAGACCCTGCTTGCAAGATGTCCAAAGTATGTCAGGCAAAGGTTCAGAATCCTTGCCTCCAAGTAACAGCCTGGTTTAACCCTCTCCAGATTGAACCTGTTCATTCCCTTAGCAGTCCATAGTATATTCAACACTCTTCTCCAGCACCACAGCTCAAAGGCATCAATTCTCCTTCTATCATCCCTAGTCATTGTCCAGCTCTCTGATGCATAGTAACTAATTACAAAGACCATGGCCTGCCTGAATCAGGCATACCTTAGTCTCTAGACTGACATCATTGCTCTTCAGTACTCCAGAGATGTCTCTGACAGCAGACTTTCCCAACACAATGCATCTTTTAATTTCCTGGTTTCTGGTACCAAGAGTGTTTATTGTGGAGCCAAGCAAACTAAAGCTGTTTACAATCTCAGTCTCTTCACCATCCACCATGAGGCTGCCAATTGGCCCAATAATATACAAGTAAAATCTTTTTAACGATTATTCAAAGCAGCTGCAATGGTACATCAACAAGAAGTTGCTCAGAGTCCTAATTGGATTCAGAAGAGGCTGTAGAATGAAGGATGTCATTGCTGATGTCAGGTGAATCTTGACTGAATTCAAAGAACGCCAGGAAGAGGCTTTCTTGCCTCTTATTGCCTATATAAAGACATGTGACTATGTCGATCATAGAAAATTATGGATAACATTGAGAAGAATGGCAATTCCAGAGCACATAATTGTACATGAAACAAGAAACAACTGTTTGAACAGAACATGGGACTATTGCATGATTTAAAATCAGGGAAGGTGTGCCTCAGGATTGTATGCTTTTGCTATACTAATTCAAGCTGTTTACTGATCAAATAATCCCAGAAGCTGGACTATACAAAGAAGAATGTGGCATTGGAATTGGATTTGGATGACCACTTATTAACAAGGCTCAATACAAACTTGCTTGCTAAAAGTTGTGTAGGACTTGAAGCACTTGCCAAACAAGAGCCAACCCTATAGCCTTAGTAAGGATTATACCTTCACCTCAAGAAGACAATAATCTTCACAACCAGACCAACAGATTACATTTTGATATGCAGTGAAAAGGTTGAAGGTATCAATGATGCCATTTAACTTGGCTCCACAATTTTTTCAACAGCCGCAGAAGCAGCAGTCAAGAAACCAAACTCATTGCATTTGGCAAACTTGCTGTCAAGTGCCTCTTTAAAGAGCTGTACAGCAAGATGCCACTCCAAAGACTTAGGTACCTGACCCAAGCTATGATATTTGCAATTACTTCATATGCATGTCCAAGTTGAACAATGAATAAAGACTGAAGATGAACTGGTGTCTTTAAAATATGGTGTTGGCAAAAGAACAAACAAATCTTCCTTGAGAAGCAGCCAGAAGGCATCCAGAAACAAGAATGGTGGACTTTGTCCTACATGCTCTGGGCATATTGTCAAGAGGGACCAGTGCTTGGAAAAGAACATCATGCTTGGAAAAGCACAGGGTCAGCAAAGGAGACTGGGTTGAAACAGTAACTGCAGATGATCATGAGAACGGCACAGGATCAAGAGAAGTTTTGATCTGCTATATATCGGATTGCTATAAGTTGTCATGTACTTGATAGTATCTGACACCAACATTTAGTTACTAATTTTTCCTTTACCGTCCCTCCACTTCCATCCTAGTCAGCCAATAAAAAAATGTCTCTTTGCAGCGTGTACACTTTTTCTTTGTTTTCTATGGTAGTGGATTCATACAATATTTGTCCTTTTAAGATTGACTCACTTCACTAAGCACAATACGCTCCTTAATAATTTTGCAGTATTTCAAGAATTCTTTCTCATTCCTTAATGTTTCACGGTGATAGTCGGTCCTTAAACACGTGCAAGCTTTTCCTGCCATGATGCTTGGCACTCTTCCCCCTCTGCACAGACCCTCCCAGGCAATGCCATCCTTACTCCCTGCCCTCCCACTGTGCTCATTAAAGGAAGCCAGTTCGTTGATCTCCTCACTTATGTTTCAACCTATAATTTTTTTTTAAAAAAAATATTAGATCATTCAACAAATACTTATTTAATTCACTGCTCTAGGCACATGAGGCAGTGAATAGGAAATATCTTTTCTCTGAGTGTCTCTTCCAATAGGAAGTACTAAGAGCATTTGGCACAATGGACAAGATGCTGTCTTTGTGCCAGGCACTGTTTGAAGGCTTTGACCCAAAAGAATTTGTTTATCCCTTACACTATGCTCTAAGAAAAAAACTACCAATATCTTCTTTAAATAGGTCAAGGAAGGGTGGCATAGAAAACCTAAGAAAAATTCCAGGGTCATGGCTTAATCAGTCCTCTTTGTATATGATCCATCTTTCCAAGCACAATGTAAGCTCCATAAAGTCAAAGTCAAAAGCTGTCATTAGCTTGTCACTTTTGTATCCTCAAGCATCCAGCCCGTAGAAGGTACTTGTACACTCAATGAATTAAAGGAAAGAACATAGACTAATAATTATGGACTGAATGAAGATTGTGCCTTTCAGAAGATGTTCATTCTGCTTCGTTTACTTGTGTTAATGTTGCATTAGGCTCCACTTTGCTCTAGTTTTTGTCCATCTACCAGAGACACAGGAGGAGCTGTGCTGTGCAGTGTATAATCAGTTGTACTGCTAACTTGGAGGCCTCATGTCTCCGGTGCCCCTGGAGAAAGACGAGTAGTTGCCTCACCTTATGATTCACAGTCTCAGAAACCCAGTAGAGGGTTGCTTGAAGGTGTTTGAGTTTTTGAACACAGAAATAAGAAGGCCTCCTGATGTAATGCATAAATCAGTCTGCTTATCAAATGTCTGCTGTTTGTATACACCAGTGGCTACTTTGGAGAAAGACGGGCAGCCTCGTCTCATTCACAGCCTCGCAGTCCTGATGGAGGGTCACTACAAGTCACACTCAAAAGCAGTGCGTTTGGTTTTTATGTTTTATTGTATAAATGTATCCTATTGTACAATTATGCATACAGATGTTCATGAGGACCATGCAGAAGGGGATAACGTTTACTTTTGTTGTATATAAGGTCACCTTAGTTAAAAGCTTACTGAAGAGTAGCAAATAACAACAGCTTTGTGTTGATAATGTACCTGAAGTTTAGATCCCTCTAAACTGCCTCATTCCTACCCTATTTATTGATGCCACAGTGTTTAGTCTCCAGGAAGCAAACCTAAGTTCCTGTAATGAAAACCACCTCCCTCAGCTTGGCTTTCAGCTAAGTGACTCAGGGGCTGGCTCCGACACCCTGGCAGGGGAACTCGAAAGCCAGAAGTTTGGAAGAGACTTTATTTTGGTATCTAAGCAAGAAGGAAATACCTGGTGCAACTTGCCAGTGTTCAAGAGGAAAACAGAGAGGGATAATAATACTCAAGCATGGTATCCTGGGTGAAGGTGAGTCTGTTTACAAGCATACATCACGTGCACACTTTGCAATGTGGGTCAGGATGTTCATTTCTTGGTTCCAAGGAAGTCGTCCTCTGTTTGTTAGTGGACTCTTTGCTCCTAGAGCTGCTTTGAAAAGGCTAATGATTATTAGCCTTCCAAATTAGTAGATTAATAAGAATTACACAGGATTAAAGGTAATCAAGAGGAGGTTAAAGGATTTATTTGGGAATCAAATTAACCAAATAAACAAGCAAAAGGCACAGTTGTTTGAGAGAGGAGAAACAAGTAAAACAGGAAAAAGAAATTGCTCTGCAAGTGAGAGATCTTATTAAAATGGTTCTTAACAAGTAGATGGAAGATGTTAACATTGATAATAAAAATAGCAAAAGGAGCAATAGTATTATTGCCAGGTATTGAGTTAAAGGTTTTCTGATTTTTCTTACATTAGTTTTATAGTGTAAGTGGAATAATCTGTTTTACACATTAGGAGGCTCACACATGGGGGTGTTGCAACCTAGAAGACACAAATTTGACTAACAAGTTATAAGTACATGAGTCCAAAAATTATGGAAAAGTTAGGCTCACACAGCCCAGTAAATAATGAAGCTATGCTTCAAATGCAGGTCTAATGTACTCTAAGGCATTGGAGTCTATCCATAGCACTTTTTTGGACAGGATCACCTTCTAGGTTTGTAAAAAGTGTGGAGCAGCTTGGAGATGGCTGAGTTTGACCTCTGTTAACTTCACAAAGGGGAACAGACGCCATCAGCAACATCTACAATACAAAGCCAATTCCTGTAGTGTCAGACATGGCTTCCATGCCCCTACACTTGTCGTTACTATCTTAACACCAATAATAGTGTTCTGCTACAGAGTTAAAAATCTGTTTCAATTGTTATATAGAGCTGCTAGAACTATAGTCATCATTATGCTATTTACTTGAAAGCTTGAATTATTTTGAACAAGAATAAAGAATACTCCATCGACTGTCAAAATAACAAACAAGGGTATCTTGGAGGAAGCTCCTTAGAGGCAAGGATGGTGAAACTTCATCTCACATACTTTGGACACGTTGTCTGGATGGACTTGTCCTTGGAAAACAGATGTCATACAGGGAAAAGAAGAGTCAGAGAAGGAAAGGGAAACCCTCTTTGTGATGGGTTGAGACAGAGAATGTAACAATGGGCTTGAGCTTACCGGACATTCTGAGGATGGTGCAGGGCAGGGAGAGATTCAGAGCTTTAGTTCATAGGATTACTATGAGTGGGAGTTGACTTGGTAGCACCTAACAACAGCAAAAAGTTACATTTCAGGTTCAGAGTAGAACACAGTTCTTTCAGGATAGCTTCTCACGCATGTTTGCAGGCCCTTCGACCTTCAACTTCATGGTTTAGGCAATGTTATACTTTTCCATAATTTTTGGACTCATGTACTTATAACTTGTTAGTCAAATTTGTGTCTTCTAGGTTGCAACACCCCCATGATACATCTTGAAGGATATGTACATGTACAGCCAAGCACAATCAATAAGAATGCATCTGAATTCCAAAATCAATCTCCATAATAGTCTATGTGTTTCCTACTGCCAAAGGGGCCCTTTAGAGTAGTGAGAGAAGATCTTCACCCTGAAACCCACAGCGTCCCTTTTCAGCAGGAAGTAGCTAAGAGAATACGCCGTCCCCTTTTCCTTATGACTCAGGGTGAAGTCTCTCTCAGGGAGGAGTGATAGGGAATGGCAAAGGACACACTGACAAAGAAGATTAATCAGAACTGGCTTTGACAAGCACTGTGGCATTTGGACAAGAACAAACTGGGAGGAGGGTAGAGAGAATAGTGCAACAGTGAATGAGTGGAAGCCCAAAATCTCTGTAAATGTTTATGAAAATTAATAAAATATAATTATAGAAAAAAAAAGAATAAAAAAAAATAAATAAAGCTCGTTTAAGTCTTTCCAACTGTGGCACTTCCCCTCTGTCCTCTAGCAAGCTTGGTTGAAGGTCCCTGGCTCTGGTGGCATGGGGCAGTAGTCCCAAATCTGCACTGTCTCATATTGGTCTCTGGTTGTCCACTACCACTGTGGTTTCCGTCTGACTGGCACAGGAATCTCTGGCCCTGAAGTACACATACCGTAGTTTCTGCTGCTGCTTCCTTGCTGGTAATGAAACTCCTCCCTTTTGCTGCTAAACCAGCTCAGCTGAACCCTGGTGGATGGAAAACCTGACAAACGTCATCATGAAATTTATACACATCTTATTTTTTGTCCATTTTATTGTATTTTCAGTACTCTTTTCATTTTATTTTTCATTTTTCTCATTTTATTTCTCATTTAATTTTATTTTCAGTACTCTTCTCCAACCCCACAGTTACCCAGGGGATTTTTCAGTGGCTGTTTTTCAGAGGTAAATTATCAGACCTTTGTATTTATTCTATCTTCCTATGAAAGCTCCACTTAAACATGTACACTCTGGCTGACCTTGCTGGTATTTGAAATAATAGTGGCATAAATTCCATCATCATCGGCTCTCTCTCTCATTTCCTCTCTCTCATTGTTGCCAAGTTAGAACAGATTCATACGTGACCCTCCATAGGGTTTCTGGGGCTGTAAATCGCACAGTGAGAGATGGTTTCTCTTTCTTCTAAGGATCTGCTGGCAGATGCAAACTGTCCATAGAGTCATAGCTTTTGTATCAGCACAGAACTTCGTTACAGACTGTGCCACTATCATCATGACAATATGCAAATCACTACAGTATGACACCCTGATAGATGAGTGTGGAGAATGAAGTTGGCTGACTCCATTCATTTTGTAAGTTCTCTGCATTCTTAAGAGGGAGTTGAGCGTTGACTTTAAGCTTTCCAATAGCTAATGCAAATCAGGGTGCAAGATTCTGTTCTGTGATTTTGTGTTCCCAAGAAAAGCTGAAATCAGGCTCTCAGGAAGAGTGCTTCCTCCATGGATTAACAGGAAACAGTTATAATATGATTTTAGGTGGCTTTTTATATGAAGAGTTCTTACATAGAATCCTGGACTTATCAAGACTCACAATTTCCCAGGTTCTCCTGGCATGGAGATAAACATGAAGTAAAAACATCCAAACAGAATTACAATAGACTGTAACTATCTGCTAAGTTCCTTGTTTACCTATTTGTTCTTTATGATGGTTGCTTGTGCCATTGAGTCATAATTGACTCAGATCTCACCCTCCAGCAGGTTTTCAGAGGCAGTAAATCAAAGGGGAGGAGATTGTCCATCCCTCTAGTGTCAAGCTGCTAGTGGATTGGAACCTTCTACCTTTGTGCTACCAATACGGCAGCAAAATTCCTTGCCACTGTGCCAATGCCAGGAACTATTTGAGCATGAAACAGTCATCTTGAAAAGGCTCAGGTACTTAAATTTGAAGGAATAATGTCCTCATTCTCAACATGTGGCTTAATACTTTGAGAAAGGTAATATTAACTTGCAGCATGTGATTCCTAGCAGAGCAGAGCTGTGGAGTGCCTGATGATTTCCAAACCATTCTTAAATTAAGGCTCTGCAATCTGTTATATAAATTTCTATTTTCTTATTTTAGTTTCAGCCAGCATTTTGCTAGTGAATAAATCAGACAACCCAGATGTCATTTCTCCCCGACTAGATATAAATCACCACCGAAAGGTTGGCTGGGTTTGCCAAATTTGCTTCACATGTCAAAGAAATCTAACATTACTGCCCCAACTTCCTCCTCCCTCACCCCAAGGAATAAAGAGATCATTTACCGTCAATATAGCATCAGAGAATATCCACACTGATCCATGAAGCCTCTCCCTGAAGCCTCTCCCTGAGATTTTACAATGAGGTTTTACAGGACCAAGCGCAGCCCTTGCCCAGTGGCCTTGCAGCTACTTCTTGGTGCTCCTTGTCTCGTAAGCTGATGCTGAAATTGGAAACATCAGCTTATTGATGAGGACAACCAATTTCACAGAATTGGAAGTAGAAGTGGAATTTCTCCTTTTTATTTATTTCTTTAGCTACTCTATTAGTCATTTGTTGCTCTTATGTGCTCTCTAGTTGCCTGTGACTCATAGCAACAATAGCTCTGAACTCTGTCCTACCCTGAGCCAATCACACTGCCTCTGACACATTTGCCCCTATTAACCCAGTTGTTGCATCAATCCATCTCATCCAGGGTTCTCCTCTCTTGTGTTGTGCCTCCACCCTTCTAAGCATGATGTCCTTCTCCAAGGACTGGTCCCTCTTAGCAACATGTGTAAGGTTTGTGAGATGGGTCTTCAAAATCATTGTCTCCAGAGAGCAAGTTGCTTTCACTCCCTCCAGGACCGACTTATCTGAGAATGAAGTTGGCTCACTCCATTCATTTTGTTAAGTTCTCTGTATTCTCAAGAGGGGGTTGAATGTTGACTTTAAGCTTTCAAATCAGGGTGCGAGATTCTGTTCTGTGATTTTGTGTTCCAAGATAAGCTGAAATCAGGATCTCAGGAAGAGCACCTCCAATACTCTTCTCCAATAACACAACACAAAGACATCACTTCTTCTGTCATCCTTAGTCATTGTCCAGCTCTCTGATGCATAGCAAATAATTGTGAAGACTCTGGCCTGGATCAAGTGCACTCTAGACTGACATATTTGCACTTCAACACTCTGGAGATAGACCTGAAAGCAGATTTTCCTAATCAAATTGGTCTTTTGATTTCCTAGCTTCTGGTTCCAAGAGTGTTAGCTGTGGACCTGAGCAAGCTGTAATTGTTAACAACCTCAATCTTTTTTCCCCCATCCATCATAGTGTTGCCAGTTGGCTCAGTGGTGAGAATATTTGTTTTCTTGATGTTGAGCTTCAATCTGTATTGAAGACTATAGTCCTTGTTTTCTGTAGCAGATCCTTCAGGTCCTTCTCAGTTTCAGTGAACAAGATTGTGTCATCTGTGTAATACATGTTGTTGATGAGTCTTCCTCAAATTCTGACACCACATTCCTTCTCATAAAGACCTGCCTCCCGCATGATCTGTTCTGCATATAGATTAAAGAGTTATGGATGCAGGATGCATCCTTGACCTACTTCTTCGCTGATTTTTAACCATGCAATGTTTTCATGCTCTGTTCTGATGACTAACTCCTGGTCCAAGAATAGGTTTCGCGTGAGCACAATCGAGTGTTCTGGGATTCTCATTCTTCTCAAAGTTAGACACTATTTGTTGTGATCCACACAGTCAAATGTATTTGTGTAGTCAATGAAAAACAGATAGACAGCCTTCTTGTACTCTCTGCTTTTAGCTAAAATCCATTTTTACATTGTCAATTATGTCCCTAGTGCCACAGCCTCTTTGAAATCCAACATATACTTCTGGTAGTTCTTTGTTGATGTACTTACTGTTCCAGTCTTTTTTTTTTTTTTATAATCGTCAGCAAGATTTTGCTTATGTGTCATGTCAGTGATCTTGTTTGATAATTTCCACACTTTGTTGGATCACCCTTTCTTGGAATGGGAATAAATATGGATCTCTTCCTGTCGGCTGTCCAGATAGCTGTCCTCCAGATTTCTTGGCACAACTTGGTGAGCACATCCAGGGAAACATTTGTTTGCTGAAATATGTCCGTTGGTATTCCAATTCCTGTGGCCTTGTTTTTTGGCCAGTTCCTTCAGAGTAACTTGAACTTCTTTCTGTACAACCATTGCCTGGTTGTCATAGCCTGTTTTATGAAATTCTTCTGTGTTAGTTAATTTGTTTTGGTCCAGTGACTCTGTGTACTCCTTGCATTTTCTTTTGATACATCCTGTATAAGTGTTCCTTTCTTTCCACATCCTCTCCAACATTTATTACTTGCTGCCCTGTTAAACTTTGCCACGGTTACTGGAGTGAGGTGGTACCTCATTGTGGTATGGATTTGCATCTCTCTTATTGCCAGTGGTTTAGAGCATTTCTTCATGTGTCTGTTTGCCACTCGAGCCCATTTTGTAATTGGGTTATCAGTCTTTTTCTTGTGGAGGCCCAGGATCATTCTGTAAACATTTGTTATAAGACTCTTGTCTCAAATGGTATTACTAAACGTTTGTTCCCAGTCTGTAGGTTTTCTTTTCACCCTGTTGGAAAAAGTTTTGATGCACACATGGGTTTAATCAGTAGAAGGTCCCATGCATCAATTTTATCCTCTTTAGAGTGTGCATTTCTCGTTGCATTTGGCAGTCTCTTTATACCTTGGACTAGAGCTTCTAAGCTTGATCCCAGTTTGTCTCTTATAAAAGTTATGGTTTGGGGCTTTACTCCCAAGTCTCCAAATTCACCTTGAGTTGATTTTTGTGTGTGGTGTGAGATGTGGATCCTGTTTCAGCTTTCTGCAGGTGGAAGTCCAGTTTTGCCAGCACCATTTGTTGAAGAGGTTATCATTTCCCCATTTGATGGCTTTGATTTCCTTGTTGAATATCAGCTAATCATAGATAATTGAGTCTATTTCTGGGTTCTCAGTTCTGTTCCATTGGTCTATGTGCCTGCTATTGTGCCAGTACCAGGCTGTTTTTGTTACTACCGCTGTGTAGTAGGTTTTGTCCATCTCACATATTTTGGGCATGTGCCCAGGAGAGACAAATCCTTGGAGAAGGATACCATGCTCCGAAGGATGGCTGGACAGCACAGGAGAGGAAGACCCAGGATGAAATGGATTGATACAGTAATTAGGTCAATTGGGGTTGGTGTGTTAGAATCAGTGAGACTTGCTTAGGGCAGGGCAGGCTTCAGGGATGTTGTACATAGGGTTGCTATGAGTCACAGGTGACTTAATGGTACATAACAACAACAGAACGACAATGTATAAATGATAAAAAGTCATACTTCTACTTAATGTGATACAACTAACATAGGTACAACTGAAATAATACGAAGACCTTTTACAACTTAAATTTTATGGAACATAGAATTTTTAAAAGAAGCCCTGGCCTCAAAATGTTAAGGGACTCAGCAGCTCATTGATGGTCAGTGATTTGAACCCACAAAATGATGCATGGGGGGAAAATGTAGCAGTTACGATCCATAAACACGTACAGGATGGAGACCCTGTGAGGAAGAGCTCTGTCCTACATCCTTGTTAAGAGTCAGTATTAACTCAATAGCAGTAGGTTTGTTGTTGCTATTTTAACCGGAAAAGGGAAGAAAATGAAGATATTTAGTACACACAAGCACACGGAAACATATTAACAGCAAATCAAAGACAAAGTCATTGTCAAAGTCATAGTCTGTGCTTCTACCACAGTTCATGTGGTACTTGTAAGACTGCTAATTGAAAGTTTGGTGATTTCAGGCTATCAGCTGCTCCAAGGGACAAAGACGAGGCAATCTACTCCTGAAGTGATCTGAGGCATCAGAAGCCTGATGAAAGGTCACCATCAGTCACAATGAACTTCACAGCAGTGGATTTCATTTGTTTTGTCTGTTTCCACTCTATGACCCATGTTGCTTCTGCTTTCAGCAAGCAACTCAGCTGCTTGTGGCACTTTGGCTAGTTGGGGTGACACAAACTGTTCACTCATTTGATTTGGTGATCTAAACTAAAGAGTCTGGACCATTAGCAGTGCTGTCTGAATTGAGTTAGTTGTAATTCTACACTGATTTTAATCACAGGGCAAGGTACTACAAAGAAACGCCCCAAGGGATCTCCTGTATTCCAGATAGATTCTTCTCCATTATGTAACACCAGTCCACATACCTTCATGGTGATCACAGTCATTCATCCCAGCTAGGAGAGTAACTCCCTTTTTTACCTGTTGATACAGAGTCCTGGGGAACCCAAAGCAGGCTGGTGGCATTCTTAACTTAAAACTCCATAGAAGCATTGCATCTCCTTCTGTTGGAAGCCTTCTTCCCTTTAGGACTAAGACATCCAGGAGAGGGGAACTTAGAGTCTTGGGGGTAGTAAGACAAACACTTTTCTAAATGGATTCTTGTTAATAATAGTGAATATGCCAGCATTTTACTTGGATCCACAATCAACAGCCATGCTGAAGCAGTCTAGAAATCAAAAGATGTGGAAATCTACTGTCAAGAACTTCTCCAAAATGCTAAAGAGCAATGCTATCAGTTTAAAGAGTTAGGGACTCTCAATCCAAGCCATGATACTTTCAGTTGCTTCCTCTTCATCTGGAAGTTACGAAATAAGGATGGCTGAAGGATTGATGCGTTTGCATCAATTGAGGTGTTGTCCAAGAATATTGAATGTATCACAGACTGGCAAGAGAACAGACAAGTCTGTCTTG
>NW_006399852.1:11223273-11230668 GCF_000299155.1 Elephantulus edwardii
ACAAACAAAAGGATTGAGCAATTGTGATACATTGACACAATGGAATACTATACAGCACTAAGGAACAATGATTATATAAAATACTATATTACATGCCAGAGTCTAAAGAGCAGTATCCTGAGTGAAGTAACTCAGTCACATAAGGACAAATACTACATAAGACCATTATTGTAAAAATAGAGGGATAACTAAAGGTTCAAAAGAGGGATGAGACATGGAAAAGGAGGCCTAACAAAAATGGAGGGAAATGACAGCTATCAGAGATTAGTGGACATATGGAATGGGAGTGTGAAGGAATTGCAAAGATTCAGTGAAACTTGAAAAGATGAGGTAGGCATAGATCAATAGCAATTAAGCATAGACAATACAAATTATACGAATGATTGTTTGAAACCCAATCCACATGAACAAAACACCATATAAATGAAAGATTGAACACAACATAATGTGCATTAATAAAAAACAATATATATGAATGATTGTATGTAAACCTATTAAAAAAAGATGAGAGGGGGGAAAGAAATACATTACAATTATCCATGAAAATAAAATAAAAAATGCAACTCAAAAACAACAACAACAACAACAAAACAACAAAAGCAGGTAGTTTTAATCCACCAGTTGTTCCTCAGGAGATAAATAGGCAATCCTGTGTGATTCACTGCCTCTGAAAATTCACTGGAGGGTCCTGACTAGACAGCACAAAACAATAGTGTGTTTTCAGTTCTATGTTAACGATTATGTTAGTCAGAAGTATGACTTTTTATTGTATTTATTTAAAAATTACATATGGTTTGAGGAGACATGTATCTAGGAGTACCACATTGACAACAGATGGACTGTGATGATTAATGAGGTGTCAACTTGACTGGTCTGTGATTCCTATTTGTTTGGGCAGTCGCTAGTCTAATTGCTGTTTCATAATACAATACCTTCTGTAGAATAATTTAGTTTAATTGACAAATCAAAAGCAGAATCTCATGAGTTCTGTTCTATATCCTAAACATAAATAGATATTTTGACAGATTTTATGTGGTGCTGTTGAGTCGACTGTGACACATATCCACGTTATGGACAATATTTTTGAGCTCTCCCCTATCCTAAGCCAATCTCTTGGTCTCTGATACACCTACCCACATTATCCCAGTTACTGTGTCGATTAATCTTATCCACGGTTTTCCTCTCCTACACTGACCCTCCACCTTTCTAAGCATGATGTCCTTCTCTAAGAACTGATTCCTCCTGGCAACATGCCCAAAATATGTGATATTGTTGTTATGTGCCATCGAGTGACCTTATGTACAACATAGTGACCCTATGTACAACAGCCCTGAATCTTGCTCTATTTTGTGCCAGTCTTATTGTCTCTGATACACCTACCCCCATTACCCCAGTCATTGAATCAATCCATCTCATAGGGGGTTTTCCTCTCCTGCACTGTCCCTCCACCCTCCCAAGCATGACATCCCTCCCCATGGACTGGTCCCTCCTTGTAGCATGTCCAAAGTATGTCAGATGAAACTTCCGAATCCTTGCCTCCAAGGAGCAGCCTGTTTTAATCCTTTCCCAGACAAACCTGTTTGTTCTCTTAGAAGCCCATGGTGTATTCAATAGTCTTCTCCTGCACCAGAGATCAAAGGCATCAATTCTTCTTCTATCATCCCTAGTCATTATCCAGCTTTCTGATGCATAGCAAGTGATTGCAAAGACCATGCATGGTCTGTATCAGGCTCATCTTAGTCTCCAGACTGACATTGCTGCTCTTCAGTACTTTAGAGAAGTCTCTAACAGCAGACTTTCCCATAGCAATACATCTTAATGTTTCCTGGCTGCTGGTGCTAAGACTGTTGATTGTGGAGCCAAGCAAACTAAAGCTGTTAACAATCTCAATCTCTTCAACCTCTATCATGATACTACCAATCAGCCCACTGGTGAGAATCTTTGTTTTCTTGATGTTGAGCTTCAATCCATATTGAAGGCTGCAGTCCTTGACCTTCTGCAGGAAGTGCTTCAGAGCCCCCTCAGTTTTAGCAAGCAGGGTTGTGTCATTTGCATAACGCAGATTGTTGAAGAATCTTCTTTCAATCCTGATGCCACACTTCTCATAGAGCCCAGCCTCCTGGATAATCTATTCTGCATATAAATTGAAAAGCTATGAAGAAAGGACACATCCCTGCTGTACACCCTTCCCAATTTTGAGCCATTCAGTGTTTCCCTGCTCTGTTCTGACAACTGCCTCTTGGTCCAAGTATAGGTTTCACATAAGCACAATTAAGTGTTCTGGGTTTCCCATTCCATTCAGAGTTAGCCACAGTTTGTTGTGATTCACACAGTCACAATATGTGATACAGTGTTTAAAAAATATTTGCCTCTAAGGGGCAGCTTGGCTTCAAACTCTCCAAGACAGACCTGTTTGTTCTCTTGACAGTCCATGGTATGTTCAATATACTTCTTCAGCACCACAACTCAAAGACATCGATTCTTCCTCTGTAATTGTGAAGCCCATGGCCTGGATCAGGCACATGCAAGTCTCTAGACAGACTTTGTTATTCTCGTGCACTCTGGTAAGTCCATTTAGAACTTTAAATTGCACTTTTGTCACCTGACCTACAGGTAAGGGAAACCTGAGTGCTCCTTTGAGGTAAGGATGGTAAAATGTTTTCTCACATACTTTGGGCATGTTGTCAGGAGGACAACATTTCAGGAGTCTTCAGCCTCTTGTCTTTTCTATAGGGTTTTTTGAAAATTTTTATTTTTTATTGGTTTGCTTATAATCATTCATATATGGTATGTTTTGTATATGTACTTTGTGTTTTACATAATCATTAATATGTTGTTGTTGTTAGGTGCTCTGGAGTTGAGTATGATTCAGAGCGACCCTATGAACAAAAGATCTGAACCCTGTTCTATCCTGCACCATTCTCACACTTCCTGACATACAAGAGCCCCTTGCAGCAGTCGCTGTATCAATCCACCTGGTTCAGAGTCTTCCTCACCTTCACAAACCTTCTACCCTTCCCAACGTCATGTCCTTCTTCAAAGAATAGCACCTCCTAGCAACATGTCCAAAGTATGTGAGGTGAAGCCCCATCATTCTTGCTGAAAAAGAGCGCCTGGGCTGCACCCTCTCCAGGTCATAGCTGTTTGCTCTCCTGCCCGGCCGTCCATGGGATGTTCAGTACTCTTCTCTAGTACTATGGCTCAAAGGCATTGCCAATTATTTTCCTGTCACCCTTATTCATTGTCCAGCTCTCAGATACATAGCAAGTAATCAGAAAGATCACTTGTACATAATGAAATAGGTTATATTTTATACAATTACCATTGCTCTATGCCTCTTATCACCTCATCTTTTCAAGCCCCCGTTTGAATGTGCCAGCTCTCATCATTGTACGTGCTGGTTTAATGAAGTAAATTACTTACCTATCTGTCTACTTCTCTGCTATCTAGCTGTAGCTATCTATGAATTGTTATTGGGTATCTCTGAGTAGATTCCTCTCATTACTGCCCTATATGACAAGAGTAGAACTGGCCAGTGAGATTTTATTGTCTGTCATCTACAGAGGCAGATTTTGAGTTATTTCTATCATGAGGTAAGTAGGGGTTGATGCTTTACTACTCCCTGCTCTCGCCTGGGAACTTCAGTCTGGAAGTGAGTTAACTGATGAGGAGATGCACTTTTCTCTTCTCCCACCAAATTCCTTTGTCCCCATCAGGGCTCTTCTAGTGCCTTCTTCTAGAGACTTCTGTCTACTGGAAGCCAGGTCTAACCCAGTACACTGAGGTGTTAGTCACAACTTTCCAATTGCCTTCAAAACCAATCTAGGAGAAGTTTGAGAGTGAAGGTGGTCTGCTGAGGTAAGTTATAGACAGCATTGTGTTTCAAATTGGTGGCTCCCACTGGTGACCTGAGTTCAGATGAGGGTCAGATCTTCACTGAGCACCCAGGCATGAGGACCATTGCTTCTAGAGAGGCACATGGGCATATCCTTTTTCTTTTCTTTCTCAGAGAGATATTTTTACATATATAACATTGTAATTGCAATTTTAGGCCATCATTAATATATAGTTTGTTTTACAACATGAACGAAAATGGATTTATGTAATTAATTATAATGTCTGAACAATTCTTTACTGTGTATATTGCCTTTTCCTTCACCTAACTTACCGATTTATTCATTTTTTTTGGTCCATTCTCCTTCCTGGTAACCATTAATGAATGATTCCATCTATGTGTAAATCTTTCCTTAGCTTTTTATAATAGTGGAGTTCTAGAGACCAAGTGGTAAGAAACTATGTGGCAATCCTAAAGGCATGTGGTTTGAGGCTACCAGCTGTTTCATGGGACACGGATGGGTCATGTCCTCCCTTGTGATTGACTGCTTGTGACAACCCACCAGAAGGTCAACTATGAGTCAGTTCCAACTTTAAAGCAGTAGCAACAAGCACAAGGACTTTTGAATTAGCAGCTAAGTGCTTAATCAGTGTGTCACCACATGTACAAGCCTTTCTCTGTACCTATATCTTTAGCAACCGAAACAGAGATGTCTTTCTCTGTATTATTGGTTGGTTTTTCTTCCAGAGAAACCTGATATAATCATATAATGTAGGTAAGACATGGCCAAATCAGTCATGTAAAATGTTTTCATAATGCCTTATATAAAATAAACCAATTAAAAAAAGAAGAAAAAATTTGAAAAAAACCCCAAACAAACCCACTGCCACCAAGTCAGTTCCAACTCCTTCCCTCCGTCAGGTTTCCCAGGCCGTCATTCTTTGTGGGGAGAGACGCTCTTCTTTCTTTGGATCAATTGGGATCAAGTTCTCCACCTTTTGTACAGCAACCTGACACATAAGAGACTATGTACACCACAGGGATCCGTTAAATAAAATAGACCCAAGAAATTCCGTATTAAAAGGTCAACATATTTAACTGAAATACAAGTCTATCTTTTAAATATTTTCTTTCTTTTTTGCAAAGAATAAACAAAATATAAATAAAAGGAGAAGAAACAGGAGGAGGAGGAAGAAGTAAAAATAAGCTGATGATTAAAAAGTGACTCATATTCCTATTTAAAGATAATTACTTAATATTTTACTTTCTAATCTTTTGGGCATTTTATTAATAAAATAGAGATTCAAATTCATCAGTTGCTCCATAGGAAGAAGATAGAAATTATTCCCATGAGATTCGTTGTTGTTGTTTTATGTGCTGTCAGAAACAGCTTTGAAGCCGGCCCTGTACTTAGCCAGTCTCATAGACTCCGATACACCTACCCCATAACGCCAGTTACTGTATCAATCCATTTCATCTGCAGTCTTCCTCTCCTTCACTCTCCCTCCACTGTTCCAAGCAGGATGTCCTTCTTCAAGGATTGGTCCTTCCTGGCTATGTGCCTAAAGTATGTGAGAAGGAGCTTCAAAAATCTTAGCCTCCAAGGAGAAATTCGTTTTTACCCTCTTTAAGACAGACTTTTTTGTTTTCTTAGCAGTCCATGGTATGTTCAAGGCTTCTCTAGCACCACAACTCAAAGGTATTGATTCTTCTGTCATCCTTAGTCATTGTTCAGCTCTCTGATGCTGTAACTGAGCAAGTAATTGCAAAGATCATGGTCTGGATCAGGCACATCTTAGTCTCTAGACTGATATTGTTGCTTCTTAGTAAGCTGGAGAGAACCCTGACCAGAGATTTTGTGAGTGCAGTTTGTCTTTTTTTATTTCCCGGCTGTTGGTGCGAAGAGTATTGATTGTGCAGCCGAACAAGCAGAAATTGTTAACAATCTCAATCTTTCTTCCATCTATCATGGTGCTGTCAATTGGTCCAGTGGTGGGAATGTTTGTTTTCTTGACGTTGAGCTTCAGTCCATATTGAAGACTAAAGTGCTTGACTTTCTGCAGCAAGTGCTTCAGGTATTCCTCAGTTTCAGCAAGCAAGGTTGTATCATCTGTATAATGCAGACTGTTGATGAGTTTTCCTCCAATCCTGATGCCACATTTCTCCTCATAAACCCCAGTCCCCCAAATGATATGTTCCACATATATATATATATCGAAAATCCATGAAATTTGAGCCTTTGAATTCCAGCGGGAGAGTTAGCTATGAGTTAATTCAGATTTTACAGGACAAAACAATAGCCTTTATTACATGTCAGTCTTTCAACAGACACATTTGATCTTTATTACTGTGGAGAGATACTTGTCAGTAGATTTTCTGATGCAACATGTCTTTTGATTTCTTGACTGCTGGTACCATGGATTTTGATTGTGAATCCAAGTAAATGAAATCTTTGACAATTTCATTATCTTCTCCATATATCATGATGGTGCATATTGATCCAATGGAGAGTTTTTTGTTTCTCAATGTTGATATGTAATGTTTATTGAAGGCTGTAGTTTTTGATCTTCTGAAGCAAGCAAATTCTGCTCACATGGTGGTGTCATCTGCATAATGCAGGTTATTAATGAGTCTTCATAAATCTTGATGCTCCGTTCTTCTCCACAGATACCAACTTCTTGAATGATTTGCTCAGCATATAGATGGAATAGGTATGGAGAAAGATACAACTCCAACACCACCTTTTATGATTTTAAACCATGTAGGTTTTCTTGTTTGGTTTGAGCAACTGCTTCTTGATCTGTGTATGGGTTTCTCATGTGCACAATTAAAGTATTCTGGGATCCCCATCTTTCTCAATGTTATCCATAACTTGTTGTGATCCACACAGTCAAGTGCTTTTCCATGATCAATAAACTGTAAGTAAGTATCTTTCTGGTAGTCTTTGCTTTCAGCCACGATCAATATGACATCATCAATAATATCCTTCCTGCTATGGCTTCTTCTGAAACCAACTTAAATTTCTGGCAGTTCCCTCTTGATGTTCCAGCCATTTAAAAATGATATTAAGCAAGATTCATCATTGAAATATATGCACCAACAACCAGAGCCGAAGAGGAGGAAATAGATTTATACTAACTTTTGTAGTAAGAAATTCATCAAACATGCAATCAAGATGCATTAATAAAAATGGGTAACTGGAATGCTAAAGTCGAGAACAGAGAAGAAGGATCAGCAGTCGTAAAACATGGACTTAGTGAAAGGAATGAAGCCAGAGTCAGAATGATAGAATTTTACATAATCAACAACTTAGTCATTACAAATACATTTTATAAGACACACAACTACAGGCTATACAAATGAAATTCACCTGATGGTATCCATAGGCATCAGATAGATTACATCTGTGAAAACAATCAATGGAGAAGCTCAATATAAGTTGTGAAATCTAGGCCAGGTACTGAATGTGGAACAGACCATCAAGTGCTCACACACAAGTTCAAGCTGACGCTTAAGAAAATGAAATCAAGTCCACAGGAACCAAAATTTGACCATGAGTC
>NW_006399852.1:11231808-11314373 GCF_000299155.1 Elephantulus edwardii
AAGAAGAAGAAGGAGAAGGAGAAGAAGAAGAAAGATTTTACTTGCATGTGATTTTAACGATATTATTCAATAATTTTCACATCTTATAGGATCTCCTTTTTGAGAATTGGAACAAATATGAATCTCTTCCAATCAGTTCTCTATCAACAGTATCATCTGCAGAGTATAAGTTGCTGATGAGTCTTTTTTCCTATCCTGGTACCACAGTCTTTTACAGTTGAACTTCTCAGATTAATTGCTTAGCATATATATTAAAGAGGCATAATGAAAGGTTACAATCATGATGTATACTTTTCCTGATTTTAAACCATGCACTATCTCCCTGCTCTGTTTGAATGTCTGTTTCTTAGTTTTTGTACAGGTCCTGTGTTAGTAAAATGGAAATACCTATTCTCAAGTTGTCCATAATTTATAATGACCTACACAATCTAATGTGTTTGCTCAGTCAGTAAAACACAAATAAAGCTCTTCCTGGTATTTTCTTCTCTTAGCCGAGATTCATCTGGTAACCCTTGTTTCCTTAGTTTCACTAATTTCTTAGCTTAGGCTTTTTGTTCATAATGATGATTCTAACAATGAATGCATTCGTGTGCTGAGAAAAACCTTAATGAGGTCAATTTCTGGTGCAAACTAAGACAGTTACCTCAACTTATTACTTATTAAGCTTCCAGTTCAACATGTTAAATCCACAGATTTAGGTATTCTCAAT
The DNA here is from genome assembly GCF_000299155.1 of Elephantulus edwardii. Classification (NCBI taxonomy): domain Eukaryota; kingdom Metazoa; phylum Chordata; class Mammalia; order Macroscelidea; family Macroscelididae; genus Elephantulus; species Elephantulus edwardii. The sequence continues at coordinate 11,232,518 of NW_006399852.1, forward strand.
CATAAAACCCACTGAATCTTTTCCAAAGGTGATCAAAGGCATCTTTCTGATATTGATTCGAAAAAAGTACATTAGACATGCCCATTTTCTAAAGGAAACTGCCAAGTCTTCCCTAACTATTCCCAAGGCTCAGTTTTCTTTCAAACTATTAAGAAGTATGGAGCACCAGGGGAGCCTGAGAGTAGGTAGATTTCTCTGCAGGTTAAATTCTGTAAAGATTAAAAATAGGGAGTGGAGAAACAACCACACAAACAACCTAAGGGTTTTTAAGGCTATTCTAGTCTGTGTTTTGTTATTGTTGATTGTCTTCGAGTCAAGCATGACTCATAGCCACCCTATGAACAAAAGGCTTGAAGCTTCTCTACAATTATCAACATTTATCAAAGTTCATAGGGTTTCCTATGTAGGCATGTTATTTAGGAAGTGGTTGCCACTCCTGCTTCCAAACTTGTCATAGTATGTTAGTGTTGTTATGTGCCATTGAGTTGCCTGCAATGCATAGCAACCCTGTGTACAGCAACTCCGAACCCTGCCCTGTCCTGAGCCAGTCTCACTAATTCTGACACACCAACTCCCATTGCCCCAGTTACTGTATCAATCCATCTCATGCAGGGTCTCCCTCTCCTCTGCTGTCCATCCGCCCTTCCGAGCATGATGTCGTTCTCCAATGATTGATCTCTTCTGGCCACGTGCACAAAGTGAGTGACATGAAGCTTCAAAATCATCTCATCTTTCATCTCAAATATCTTCAGTCTCACATCTGTTTTGGGGTCTGGCCCTTGTGCCAAACAAACGTCACCACAGCATAAGATCTAGAAGAGACCTTGGAATTACAGTACAGCCTCAAGCAAAAATCTTTCTCTGAAGTTTGTATATTGGACTTACATCCTCCTAAGCAAGAGATGGACAACAGTCTGAGAGACCAGTAGCAGTGTGTAGTGCAAGGCCTCACAGACGTGACTGCTGGTCATATTGAGAGGTGGCTGGGGAAGAGAGGGTTTGACCAGGGTTTGTTCAAGGAATGGAGAGGTCTCAGGGAAAGGGTAGAGACAAGCCTAGTCTGTATATTACATAAGTTATAAGCAATTTTTTTTAAAAATTGGGCATCTTATCAGTTTTTCCCCTTTAAAGAGAATTTTAATAAAGAGATTAATGCATTAGTAAAAGACTATTAAGGGAGACATAAAGAATTAAGGAAAGGATAGAATATGAATTAGAGAAACATTGGCTAAAGAACAGACTTCAGTTTTATTCAAAGCATAGCCAAAAATTTCTTTCATGGGCATATTTTGCTTCCATTTTTGCTTCTTTCAGGACAGATGTCTTTTCTATAGATGCAGACATTAGGTAAAAAGGGTTACAACCAATTTTCATTTCTACTTTTAAAGGAGCAATTCCTTTTGTGTAGTTTTTTTCTTCACTTGTGAAATTAAAGCGATTTTAGTGCTAAATTTTGAGTGAATAAATTTCATTTACCTGGAAGACCAACTAGGCCTGGTTTTAATTACCCTTCTTTCCTTCCTGGCTACATCATTTCCTTCTTTCCATAATTTCTAAATTTTCCTCTCTTCAATAGGGGGACATTCTTGAGATATTAACCGTTGTGTTTCCCTCATATAACAGGATATATTGTGATCTTAACATATTTTGTTGACAATTTGTAAAGATAAATGAGAGCGAGGGGTCTTTGGTAGCTTCTAGCTGTTATCAAGTAGATTGTGGCAAACTTCCTTCTGGTTTCTGAAGTCTGTCATTCTCTCTTGCAGCAGTTGGTGGGTTCAAATGCTGAGCTTTTGGGAGGCTAAGCGACATGTCACACACTAAATCGCCACAACTCTTCTCAGCGTCTTCGGCATACAAAGGTCCTGTATGTAGATCTGAAGTCAAATGAGATTTCTTTTTCCCTTTTTTTGCAAATGAAATTGACTTTATATAAAAATGTCACTTAGTCATTTTTTCACTCATAAGTGCATTTTGTGTGTGTCACTAGTTTGACATTGAAGAAAACAAGATTTATAAGGTGCATCTGAACTCTAACAATTTAATTTACTGAAGGGTAACATCCCCCTTCAAATTCAGCTGGTATGATGACAAGTGTAAGTATTTCAACACCCAGGAAAATGTGTTGTTGCCTTTTCTCAGGGACACTCTTTTACAGTCAACTTGGGGGAGCATGACAGCTATTTTAACAGGTCTCTTGAAAATCTAGGGGCTTGGATAAACTTTTGCTATGTAAATTGACCATTTTTAAAAAATTCCTAACTTTTTTTCTTTTATTAATTAATTTTAATGAAAATTTACAGACTTTGGATTTCCATTCATTCATTATTGCACTTTTCTCCCTGTCCAACCTCCCCCCCCCAGTTCCCTCTTCTCTTTTAAAAGTAAAAGAAAGATTATTTCATTGTTATACAATCCCTCCCCGCCTAGTCCATTCCACTATGCAGCCTTCATTTTGAAAAGCAAAAGAAAAATTCTTTCATTGTTATATAATCCATTCTTTAAAGGCAGAATTGATGTGATTTTTTTCCCCTTCTCGAGCTTACAAAGGAGAGATTTCAGCTAATTAGAAGTCAATAAATATGCATTGTTTGACTGAATAATACTAACAAGATAGCAACCAACTGGAGAAGTTTAAAGTGGAATCAACAAGTTTTGTTCATCTTCCTCAGAGAAATGGAATGGAAATATGGCTTGCCTTATGAAAATGGGCTGTATTGGCTATTAAGAAGATAGATCTTAAAAAAAATGATATATTACAGAATTTCCTGTAGGCTTGAAGTGGTGTCCTGTATCCTTGAAGTGAGGATATGATTATAGAACTTTTTGTCTAGTTATTGTTGTTAGGAACCATTGAATCGACTATTACTCACAGTTACCCTATGCACAAAAGAGCCTAACCTTATTCTATTTCATGCCATCATCATCGTCATTATCTCTAATGTTTTTGATCCCAATGTTACAGTCACCGTGTCAATCATCTCATTGACAGGTTTCTTCTCTTCTCTGACCCTCCACCTTTCCTAGCATGATGTCTTTTTTGAAAGACTGGTTCATTTCCCTGGGCTTAGATATAGAAGGTGTACCTAACTTGTGCTGTAAAAATCACGATGAAACAATCCACCCTATAGATAAAAGGAGGGATAGAGAAGGAATTTTCCAAGTGGCAGGTGTTTATCTTATGCTATCTGAAGAAAGAGACATCTTCCTTCATTCCTTTTATCCACAAGAAGATGTCTGACAGAGGGAAGAAAAGAGTGATAGCCAAATGTTGTTGAAATTCCCTTTGCCACAGTAAAATTCTAATTAGAGTTGGATTCAGCATAAACTGAAGCATGAGATGGGATAAAAGAAGACCTTTGCAATACCATAATGAGGGAAGTATTTTTAAACTAAATTAACACTGTTTGGAAAATGAGGCAAACTTGATGCTGTCAAATCTGGAACTCCGAAAAGGCAAAGTTTTTACATGTAAGCACAGATGTGTGGTGACAGATATTTAGAAAAGAGGGAAGACCGTCGTGTGGAAACAGACATGAATCAGTCATGTAAATCTTTGCAACAATCATAGATGAGTCATGGCATGTTTTAATAAAGAATACATTTTAATACATTTTTGTGATTTAGTCAAGTTCTTTCAATTTTATTTTCTTTTAAATTATATTTTTTAAATTATAGCAAGAATGGAAAATAGGTACTTTTTCATCAGCCAACAGAAAACAGTAAATCCTGAGTCTTTTACTTTTCTCTTATACATTGCCATCTAGTTTAACGGACTCTTAGCTGACACCCCTGTCAGAGGTTGTAAAAGGTACTGAATGAGATTGTTCATTATTTCTCTAAGAATCAACTGGTAGATTTGATCTACCTTAGAGTGAAGGTTGGAAGTACATCTCCTTATCCTTAACTAGGTTTCCAGACTTCATATTTAAATATCATTTATACAGATAAAAATGATACTCAGGGCAATTAATAGTCTGTCACTGGCCACAAGGAACACATGTACACAGAGGCTGAAACTGGAATGGTGTGAATTAAATGCAGTCACTGGGGAGTCTGAAATTTTTCAGAGGGAAACAAAGGTGGAAAGTCAAACTGCCGTTAGTGGAGGGTTAAGATCCATTGTGAGGTTACTACAATGGAAACAGTGTCTTAGATGGTTTGACAGCCTCATTTAATTCATCAAACAACACATCCAATATGGGCATGACTATAGTTCATGATTCCCAACCCCCCAAGAATATTTTAAAATCTGACCTCATTCATTCCAAAGGCACACAGTTCAAACCCACCTTCTACTCTATGGGAGAAGGATGGGCAATCTCCTCCTGTGCAATTTACTCTCTCATTATGATATTGCAAAGGTCTTTCCAATTCAACCACATGCAACAACAATGACATGGTATGACAGGCCTTTGAAAACCTTATGGACAATAGAAGAACATTGTTGGGTATAGTTCTGTGAGATGAGCTCCTTAGGATGGAAGCCACTTAAAATGAGTCCGGGGAAGAGATGCTTCCTCAGAGGAGAGTCTGCCGTAATGATATGGATGGAGTAGAGCTTTCGTTCAGTGAATGCCCTTCATTTGTTGATGTGACAAGGGTCCAAATAAGGAGAAACAGCTGTAAACATTCATTAATAATTGGAGCATAGGATGTACACATTATGTGTATATGATGTTTGGAAATTTAAAAAGTTAAATGGAATGCATAAAGTCTAACATCCTAGGCATTAGCAAGTTGAAATAGACTGGTATTGGCTATTTTCATTTTAAAAAACAACAGCATATGGTCTATGATGCTGAAAATGAAAAATTGAAGAGAAATAGTGTGGCGTTCACCGTCAGAAAAATAATCTCAATATTCTGCCTGAAGTACAATGCTGGGAGTGGCAGGTTATTACCCATCCTGATGCAAGGAAAGCCTGTTATCACACCCATTATTTAAATGTACACACCAACCACAAAAGCCAAAGATGAAGTAGCTGAGGAATTCCACCACTTTTACAGCTTGAAATTGATCAAACAGTCAAGATAATATAAATAATAATTGGTGATTGGAATGCAATAATTTGAAACAAGAAGGATTTGTAGGTGGCAAAAATGGTCTTAGTGAAAGAAATGGGTTGAAGTTCATGTGAGAAAATTTTGTACAATGAATGAATTATTGATTGCAAATACATTTTTTAAAATATATTTTAAAACCAAACAGGAACAGTGACTATACACATGGACTTCACTTGATGGCCTACTCATAAATCAGATTGGATACATCTGTGGAAAAGAGAAGTTGGAAAAGCTCCATATCAGCATTCAAAACAAGGCCAGGGGCTGACTGTGGAACAGATCATCAACTAATCATATGCAAGTTCAAAGTTAAGTTGAACAAAATTAAAACAATTTCACAAGAACCAAAATATGTCTTTGATTATATCCCATCTGAAAAGACCAAAATGGTTATCAGAGAAAATGCTGAAATTTGACTGAAATTAAAAAGAAAATTAAAACAAGAGGAAGGAATGCTAAAGTAAGAGAGCTAAATAAAGATTTCAATGAGCTACTTGAAAAGACAAAATAGAGTATTATAATTAAATGTTCAAGGAACCAGAGTTAGAGACCCACATGAGAAGAACACGTTTGACATTTATGAGGCTAAAGAAATGAAGAACAAAGATAAGCCTTGAGTTCCAAAACTGAAGGATTCTATGGGCAAAATCTTGAATGACGGTGGAAGGATCAAATGAAGATGGGAAAAGTATACACAGTTACTGTACCAAAAAGAATTGGCCTGTCCAGAACCACTTCAGGAAGTATCATATACTCAAGAACCAATAGTACCGAAGGGAGAAACTCAAGCTGCACTGAAAGCATTGGAAAAACTAAAAGCTAACGAATTTATGGAACACCAGTTGAGATGTTTCAAGAAATTGATATTACCCTGGAAGTGTTCATCAGTCTCTGCCCAGAAACATGGAAGGCAGCTACTCGCAAAACTAACTGGAAGAGATCCATGTTAATTACTAGTCCCAAAAAAAGTGATTCAGCAGAATATGGAAATTATAAAATAATATCAATAATATTGCATGCAAGTGAAATCTTGCACAAGGTTATTTTTAAATGGCTGAAACAATACATCAACAGGGATTAGCCAGAAATTCAATCTGAATTCAAAAGAGGCCACAAAACTATCACTTACTGATGTCGGATGAATCATGGCTGAAAGCAAAGAATACAAGGAATATATTTACTTGTGTTTTATTAATTTTACAAAGGCAATTAACTGTGTGGGTCATAAAAAATTATGGCTAACATTGAATACAATGGGCATCCCAGAAGACCTAATTGTACTTACGTAAAACCTATATATAGACCAAGAAGATTTTGTATAAACAGAAGTAGGGAACACTGTATGGTTTAAAATCAGGAAAAGTGTGCATAAGGGCTTTATATCCTTTCTCTGTACCTATACAATCTATATGCTAAACAAATTGTTAGAGATGTCTGACTATATGAAGAAGAATATGGTATCAGGATTGGAAGAAAACTCAACAAACTCCATTATGCAGATGACACAACCTTTCTTGCAGAAAGTGAAGAATGCTTAAAGCACTTTTTGCAGAAGATCAGATTTCAGCCTTCAATATAGATTACACTTCCACATAAAGGAAACAAAATTTCTTACCACTGGGCCAACAGGCAACATCATGATGTCTTTGTTGTTGTTAAGTGCTGTCGAGTTGTAGGTGACTCATAGTGACCCTATGAATGAAAGACCTCAACACTTGTATAACTTTTTTTATTTCTCCAAGTTCATAGAGTTTCTGGAGACAACAACAACAATGAGAGAGCTCTGTTGGCCTAGTGGATAGAAAATTTTTTTAACCATCCAAAGATGGGTGATTTTAATCTGTGGTCCTCAGGCCTGGTTTTAATTGTATTTAGTCAAACATTCTTCTAAGTGGTATAGCACTGGTCTGTCCATTTTCTGTACAGAGGTAACTCGTGGTTGCTGTGATATTAAGCACTGTGAAACGGATGTGTCAAATGTGGTATTGGTCACCCATGGTAGATAGTGTTTAGTAGAGCTCACCGATTAAAATAAGCTTGGAAGCAGGAGTGGCATCCACTTCCGATATAGTTTGCCTCTGGAAACTCTATGAAACATTATGATAGATGGGGGGTGGGGGTAGAATGAAATTGTCAAGGATTTCAATTTACTAGGATCCATAATGAAAACCCATGGTATCAGCAGTCAATAAATCAAAAGATATGATGTACTGGAGGAACCTGCTGGCAAAGATCCCTCCAAAGTTCTGAAGACCTAGGATGTCAGTTTAAAGACTAACACACACCTGATCTAAGTCTTAGCCTTTCAAGTTGGACAATGAATGATGAAGACTGAGGAAGAATTGACACCTTTGATTTGTACTGTTGAAGAAAAATTATTGTTGTTGCTATGTGCTGTCAAATCGTCTGCAACTCATAGTGACTCTATGTACAACAGCTCTAAACTCTGCCCTATTCTGTGCCAATCTCTCCATCTCTGAGACACCTACATCCATTTCCCCAGTCACTGAATCAATCCATCTCATAGAGGGTCTTCTTCTCCTGCGCTGTCCCTCCACCCTCCCAAGCGTGATGTTCCTCTCCAAGGACTTGTGCTCCTTGCAACATGTCCAAAGTATGTCAGTCGAAGCTTCAGAATCCTTGCCTCCAAGTGGCAGTGCGGCTTCACCCTCTCTAGGACAAACTTGTTCGTTTTCTTAGCAGTCCATTGTATATTCAATACTTCAACACCACAACTCAAAAGCATCAAATCTCCTTCTATCCTCCCTAGTCATTGTCCAGCTTTCTGATGCATAACAAGTGATTGTGAAGACCATGGCTTGTATCAGGCACACCTTAGTCTCCAGACTGACATCGTTACACTTCAGTACTTTAGAGAGGTCTCTAACCGCAGACTTTCCCATTGCAATACGTCTTTTAATTTCCTGGCTGCTGATGCCAAGAGTGTTGACAGTGAAGAAGAGTACTTATACTTTTTCCATACCTATTCAATTATTAAGCCAAGCAAATCATTCAAAAAGCTGGGTTATGTGAAGAAAAGCATAACATTAGGATTGGAAGAAGACTCATCCACAATCTGTGTTAATGCTGAAGACACAACCTTTCTTGCCGAAAGTTAAGACTTGAAGCATTAACTGCAAAAGATCGAAGATTACAGCCTTCAATATGAATGCCATCTCAACATCAAGAAAACGGATTCATAGTTAACCCTCCAGCAGGTTTTTAAGAGGCAGTGAAATGCACAGAAGGAGACTGTCCATTTTTCTCCCGCAGAACGGCTGGTGGATCCAAATCATGTGCCTTTGGATTGACAGTGCAACTCCTTACCTCTAAGCCACTTGAGTTCCCTGTGGTTTAGTCCTATAACATCTATAGTCTTAACACTTTATCAGTAATTCATTGTAACAGAAGGGAATGTTTCTGTAGTCAGAAAGGAATAAAGTATGATGGTTAATATGTGTACAAGTGTTCAGGTCTTTTGTTCATAGGGTTGCTATGAGTCGTCTACGACTCAACGGCACTTAACAACAACAACAATAATAGACAGTAAAGTTAAAAAAAAAGAGTACTGAATATCCCATGTACTGCCTAAGAAATAAACAGGAAAACAAACAGATTTATCTTGGAGAGGATTAAACCAAGCTACTCCTTGGAGGCAAGGATTCTGGGGCTTCGTCTGACATACTTTGGACATGTTGCCAGGAGGGACAAGTCCTTGGAGAGGGACATCATGCTTGGTAGGGTTGAGGGACAACACAGGAGGGGAAGACCCTCTTTGAGATGGATTGATTCGGTGACTGGGGTAATCGGGATGGATGTGTCAGAGGCGGTGTGGTTGGCACAGGATAGAGCAGGGTTTAGGGCTGTTGTGCATAGGGTCGCTATGAGTCGGAAACAACTCGACGGCATATAACAACAACAACATCTCAAAGACAGTGCAACTAGTGTACTCTTTATAGACAAGGGTGGTGAAACTTTGTCTCACTAATGTCAGTCTAGATACAAAGGTGCACCTAATCCAGGCTGTGATCTTCTCAATTACTTGTTATGCTTCAGAGAGTTGGACAATGACTAAGGATGACAGAAAAAGAATAGATGCCTTTGAATTGTGGTGCAGGAGATTCTTGAACATACCATGGACTGCCAAGAAAACAAATTGATCTGTCTTGGAGAGGGTGAAACCAAATCTCTCTTTGGAGGCTAGGATTTTGAAGCTCCACTTTACTTACTTTGGGCACGTAGCCAGAAGAGATCTGTCCTTGGTGAAGGACATCATACTTGGAAGGGTGGACAGGTAGCACCAGAGAGGGAGACCCCAGATGAGACGGATTGATACAGTAACTGGAGTGATGGGGGTTGGTGTGTCGGAATTAGTGAGACTGGCTCAGGACAGGGAAGAGCTCAGAGCTGCTGTACATAGGGTTGCTATACATCACAGGCGACTCAATGGTACATAAAAACAATTAACATACTATGACAGGTTTAAAAGCAGAAGTGGCATCCACTTCCTAAATAACATACCTCTGGACACTCTATGAACTTTGATAAATGTCAATAGTTGTAGAGGAGCTTCAGGCCTTTTGTTCATAGGGTCTCTATGAATCATGCTCAACTTGAAGGCAATCAACAAGAACAACAAGTCATATGCTCAGGAGGAAGCAATTCTTGGAGAGAGGATTAATGCTGGAAAAGGTGGAGGATCAGAGAAAGAGAGGAAGACCCTCAGGAAAATGGACTGACGCAATGACTACCACAATGGCCTTGAGCAAAAGAGATCATGAGGTCAGTTCTGGCTTGATGCTATACAACAACAATATAGATCTTTTACACACATATAAATTATATGGATATTATTATATATTATAATATAAAATATTATATACATATAAAACATCTATATAAATTGTATGTTCTTTGTTCCTAAGTTTAGTATTTCAGTCACCTATTAATATTAATGCATCTTGGTTTTGTGTTCAATCAATTTCTGATTGCAAAAATTGGTAAAAGTCATCTGTTTCTTCCTCTTTGACGCCAGTTGTTGGTGCATATATTTGAATGACAGTGATGTTAACAGGTCTTCCTTGTATGCACATGGATATTATCCTGTCACGTACAATATTGACTTTCAATATAGATCTAGAAATGGTCTTTTTAACTGTGAATGTGACCCTGTTTTTCTTCGCCTCTGTTTTTCCTTACCTTTTCATCTCTGGGTTAGTAGTTCATAAAACTGTCTGATTCAAAATGACCCATCCCAATCCATTTTAGCTCACCCAATGCCTAGTATTTCAATATTCATGCGTTCCATTTCTTCCTCAACAATGTACTTTCCCCTATATTCATACTTCTTACATTCCATGTTCCAATCACTAGTGTCTGCTTGCAAGTGTTCCTTCTCCTTTGTATTTCCCAGTAAAAGAGCTCAGCCTATGATGTAATCTCTGCTAGTCTAATCTGTGTGTGTGCTGTTGTACATTGAGTTTTTAAAGGCCTGTTATTTTGGAAGTAGATGAAATCCTTCTTCCTAGTCTATCTCACTTTGGATGCACAGCTTTAGAATAATATCTGACAGACAACATTTTACACAAAAGCGCAAAAGAAGATCTCTACTTGGTTACACAGTTAACAGATTCAACGTTGGCCCCACCTCCCTCCCTGGGAGCGTGGAATGGGGTACCATCCCTCCTCCCCTCTCCACTAACATCCCCTCAGATCTCTGGTCTTGCTCCACCCCCATAACCTCTCCTCCCCAACTAATTTGATATGATAGCTGGACGGTTACTAAGAATGACAGAAGAAGAATTGATGCTTCTGAGTTGTGATGCTGGAAAAGACTACTGAGTATACCGCGGACTGCCAAGAGAACTAAGAGGTCTGTCCTGGAGAGGGGGAAATCAAGCTGCTCCTTGCAGGCTCTGTCTCACATATTTTGGGCATGTAACCAGGAGGGACCAGTCCTTGGAAAAGGATATTATGCTTGGAAGGGTTGAGGGACAGCACAAGAGCGAAAGATCCTGGATGAGATGGATTTACACAGTGACCGGGCTAATGAAGGTAGGTGTGTCAGAGATAGTGAGATTGGCTCAGGATAGAGCAGGATTCAGAGCTAATGACAACATATAACAACAACAACAAACAAAACTCTTGTCACCAAACCATTCCAACTCATATTGTGTATTATAGAGTCAGAACCAGAAATCGGGGGGGGGGGGCGGTGTTTCAGAGGCAGGAAATTACATGGAAGGAGAATGTCCAACCTGCTGCTGAGCAGCTGGTGGCCTTGAAATGCATGCCTTTGGGATTGCTGTGCAGCTTCTTGCCACTAGGCCACCAGAGCTCCCTATTCCAACTCATAGTCGTCATAAAAAGGGACAAACTCGATCTGCATTTCTCAAGCTGGGAGAACTGAAAATCAAATTTAAACCTTAAAAGATGCTACAGGCAATATATTGAATGACTCAGAAAGCATCAAAGGAAGATGGAGGGAATACACAGAATCACTGTACCAAAAAGAACTGATTGACACTGAAAAATTTCAGGAAGTAACATATGAACAGAAACCAGTGGTAATGAAGGAAGCTACATTGAAGGCATTGGCAAAAAAATAAGGCCCCGGGAATTAATGGGATGGATACCAATTGACTTCTTTCAATTAACAGATGCAGCCTTGGATGCACTCACCAGTCTATGCCAGCAAATTTGGAGGACAGCTGTTTGGCCATTGGTTTGGAAGAGGTCCATATTTGTTCCCATTCCCAAGAATGGTGATCCAACTGAATGCAGAAACTAAATATATATATGTGAACAATATTAATATCACATGCAAGCAAAACACTGCTGAAAGTCATTAAAAATGGTTAGAGCAATACACAGAGAGGGAACTGCCAGAAGTTCAACCAGGATTTAGAAGAGGCTGTGGCACCACGCATGACATTACTGATGTCAGATGGATCCTGGCTGAAAGTAAAGAATACCAGAAGAATGTTTATTTGTGCTCTAGGCAAAGTCATTTGACTGTATGGATCATAACAAGTTGTGGTTGAGATTGAGAAGAATGGGTGTCTCAGAACACTTAATTGTGCTCATATGAAACAGGAGGGTGTTGCGTAAATAGAACAAGGAAACACTGCATGGTTTAAAATTAAGAAGAGAGTGTGTCAGGTTTGTATTCTCTATCCATACTTATTTAGTCTGTACGTTGAGCAAATTATCTGAGAAGCTAGACCCTATGAAGAGGAATGTGGCATCAGGTTTGGAGGGAGACTCATCAATAACCTGTGTTATGCAGATGACACAACCTTGCTTGCTGAAAGTGAGGAGGACTTGAAGCACTTGTTGCAGAAGATCAAGGAATGCAGAATTTGGTAGGGATTGCATCTCAATGTCAAGAAAGCAAATATTCTTACCACTGGACAAGTTGACAACATCATGATGGATTGAAAAAAGATTGAAACTGTCAACAACTTCAACTTACTTGAATCCACAATTAACACCCTTGGCACCAGCAGTCAGGACTCAATGAGATGCATTGTACTGCGAAAATCTGCAGTTAGGGACCTCTGTAAATTATTGAGGAGTAATGATGTCAGTTTGAAGACTAAAGTGTGTCTGATTCAGGCCATGGTCTTTTTGATTACTTGCTACACATATGAGAGCTGGACAATGAATAAGGATGACAGAAGAATTGATGCATTTGAAGTGTTGGAAAAGAGCACTGAAAATCCATTGAATGACCAAAAGAATAAACAAATATGTATCAGAGAGAGTGCAGCCAGAGTGCTGTTTGGAGGCAAGAAAGATGAAGCTTTGCCTCACATACTTCAGGCATGTAGCAAGGAGGGCCTGTTCCTTGGAGAGGAGCGTGATGCTTGGGAGGGGGTATGGTTGGTGAAGGAGAGGAAGACCTTCGACCTTGACACGGTGACTGCGACAATGGGCTCTAGTGTGTCAGGAAGTGTGAAGATGGCACAGGATAGGACAGCGTTCAGATCTGTTGTTTAGAGGGTCGTACTCAACAGTACCTAACAACAACATAGAACATAGTGACCATATGGGACTAAGTAGAAGAGCTCCTCAAGGTTTCCCAGGCTGCAAATCTTTATGGAGGCCAATTGCCAGATCTTTCTCTCACCGTGTAGCTACGACCTTTCAGTTAGCAGCTGAGTCCTGACAATAAGCTCTGTTGGCCTAGTGGATAGAGTGAATAGAAAGTTATGCTAATAAGCCAAAGGTGAGTGAATCTAATCTGTGGCATTCGGGCCTGGTTTTAACCATTCTTCTAAGTGGTATACCAGTGGTCTGGCCACTTGCTGTACAGAGGTAACTTGTGGTTGCTGTGATGCCACTGTGACCCTGGTGTGTCACATGTGATGATGGTTACCCATGGTGGACTGTGTTTGGTGGAGCTCCCTGATTAAAACAAGCTTGGAAGCAGAAGTGGCATCCACTTTGGAAATAGCTTGTCCCTAGAAACTCTATGAACTTGGAAAAATTATGAAAGTTATACAAGTGTTCAGGTGTTCTGTCCATAGGGTTGCTGTGAGTCGTCTACAACTCTACAGCAGTTAACAACAACGACCACCTCTCTATCATCTGCTTTGAAGTTTAAATGAAATAAAACAAGATGTCTGAAAGCACCAGCAGTTGGCAAATAATTAAACCTCTCATACCAGACAACTGTCAGTAGCCTCGGCAAAGTCTTTCTTTCAGGACTGATATTCCTTGTTAGCCTGAAATACTTGTTAGCCCAGGGGTGTTTGTCTGTCCTAGAGTTCTCTCCCAGGTTCTGATTCACATTCCTCTCTTGAAATCCATCTCAACACCTCAGGGTGATGCTCTCTCTTTGCGACATTACAATGCACACAGGACAGATCCTGGCTACAAGTCTGTATTCCCAAGTGACATACCTGCCCTTTAATGGGATGGGACGTTCTGCCTTAGATCCAAGAGGAGAGGGTGGGGATTTGGATATCTCTCAATTTCCTGGGGAGATTATTTTTAACCTCACATGCCTTCTTTTGTCGCCCTCAAATCACATTGTGTTAAGAAATTTCCAAATAACTCCAAGCATGGGTAGGGCAGGCTGATTAAAAGAGAAACTGATACTTATCAGTAAACAGGGAGAATCCACATTCTATGAGATGGTTAAGGCTCTCTGCTTCATGTCTATGTTTGCCCACCTATCTCTGTGCCTTTTGTACATTAAGGTGTTTTATCAGTGATTATAAACTTTATATAACAGAAGAGTATTGAGGAAAATGTTCCAAACTACTAAAACAGCCTGCAATTAAGCTTCATGAGTTTGCATATTATGTAGAAGATACCAGATTTCTTTTGCAAGGAGTCTTCTCAGAAGCTTGGGGAGATAAAAGCGCAAGTTTGTGGAAGTGAGCGTATTTCTTTTGGAAAAAAAAAATACACCAAAACAACTTCAATGGCAACAACTGGTTTATCTTCCATTTCTGGGTTTTAATGCAGATCTGATTGCAACCAAGTGCATTGTCCAAGTTTCTAAAATTGGTCAGCTGAACAAACTGATGTAATTGCAATCAGATGTAGCATAGGATAAGGTCAGCAAGTTATCTGAATGGGAAGAAATCTGTGTGGGATTTAAAAAGGCAATCCCAATATGTTAGAGTTTATCCCTTTACCTCACATCCCCTTCTCTTTCCTTCCTTCCTGCCCTTTGCTTTTTGAGGAGACAAAGGCCCAGTTACTTGGATCCAAGTCATAAAACAAGTACGTTAAGTTGACAAATACGGAAAAAACAATGTGATTTTTGCCTCTCTGGGAAATAAGAAGTCCAGCAGGAAATGCATAACTTAGTATAGGAGCAGGAAGTGGTGGAAAGTGACATGCTTATATGGAAAGATTGAAAAATGACCTTTGATGCTCTAGGAAAATTTCAAGGTCCCCCATGAGTGTATTCATGAACGAAACAGAAACTTTTACAGAGTGTTTCTTGGAGGCAACTCCATACAAGCATGCTGTGTTTTCAGCCTCAAGATTTGTTTTCTTAGCCCTTTTCACTTACTGGGTAACTCACATGAAAATGGCCGTATCTTTGGTGTTGAACAGTCAATCCCTTTGCCACACTTTATAAAGAACAACCTTTAATAGATTTGTAAGCAAACATGGGCCCTTCTTGCATTTTGAAGAGTGATTGTGAAGAAAAGGTGATAGATTATTTTGTTTATATGGATGATAGTCTACAGAAAAATGTTCACTATTTTAGGGAGTTGACATAGAAGAACAGAGAGTTCCTAGAGAGGAGAGAATTGAGAGATATGGTCCAAATTCTGTCTTCTGATTGCTGGAAATTTCAAGAACTTTCTCTTGGTTAGGAAAATTTAGTTCTCTTTGTCTAATAGCTAAAATAAATAGGTTAGACTTCATCAATAATTTTCAAATATGTTCCAAACAACTGTGGAGGGTCAGTAGAGTGGTTCCGGGACCATGTCTGAAGGCCAAGATTGAAGAATGACGAAGCAGGAATTCTGGTACCTCTTATCAGACTTCAAAAGAGCATCTTTACATACTTCCTTTAAACTTGCTTATATTGAATAGTATTTTATTTATCTATTTAGTTTATCTTTGTAAAAGTTTCCAGAGATTGGTTCTGTTCACATTTTTCTCCCTCCTCCTCCCCCAATTCCCTTTGTAGTGCTTGTCCTGTTCCAGGCTATTAATTGTCATACAAATAATTTCTAATCATTCATTCTTTTCAGATTGTCCTCCCTTTCACCCTTTGCAGTAGAGATAATTATCTATCCATTCTTTTTGCATGCTCCTTTATAAATTATATCATCATAACAGTGGACTTATGCAGTATTTATCCTTTTGTGATTGAGGTATTTCACTCAGCATATAATGCCCTCCAGACCCATCTATATATGTAGTGTTTTAAAGATTCATTGTTTTTCAGTGCTGTGTAGTATTCCATTTTGTAAATATATCACAGTTTCTCTACCCATTCAATTGTTGATGGGCACCTGGGCTGTTTCCAACTTTTTACTATTGTGAGTAATACTGAAATAAACATGGGTGTGCAAACTTCTGTTGTGTCACAGCTCTGATTTCTTTGGTGTATATTCCCAGTAATGGTATATCTATTTTCAACTTTCTAGTATATCTATTTTCAACACAAGATTGTCTTTTTGTGTAGTATGAGGTTTGTGTCTTGTTTTACTTTTGTGTAGATATACGAGTTTTGCTAGCACCATTTGTTAAATTTCCCGACTTAATTGCTTTGATCTTCTTGTCAAATATCAGTCAGCCATAAGTAGGTGGATTGATTTCTGGGTTCTATTACTTTGATCTATGTATCTGTTGCTATACCAGTACCATGTTCAAATTCCCATGACTCTGTTTTGGATTTTGGAATCAGGAGTATGATGCAGCATGGTTTTTGTTTTTTTGGTTCCCCCCTTCAGTAGTTCTTTGCTTATCTGGTGCCTCTTTCCTGTCCCAATAAAATTGTAAAGTACCTTTTCCATCTTGCTGAAGAATGACCTTAGTGTCTTAACTTGAATTGCATTGAATCTGTAGATTGCTTTTGGTAAAATTTTAATTTTCACAATACTGAATCTTCCTATCCATGACCATAGTATATTCATATATTCTTTCATTTGTCTGGGTCTCTTCTCCCACCCCTAGTCCCCCTAGAGTTCTGGTGGCCTAGTGGTAAAGAGCTATGCTACCCACTCAAAGACATGCAGCCTAAATTCACCAATATGAACATATTCTTTGAGAAGCTGAACTCCATGAAGAAGAACATGGCATCATCCATGTAAGAAAAATGGGCAACCTCCTCCCATAGGATTAGTTGCCTCTGAAGAAGCATTGGAGGATCAGCTATGGCTTGTTCTGATTCAACACCACATGATAACAAAACAACAAGTAATATTTTTGTTTCTAGTAATCATGTTTTGTAATATTCTTTATATAGGTCCTTTGTGTCTCTAGTTAGATTTGTTCCTAAGTATTTAATCTTCTGGTTGTTAGGTGATATTGAGGCAAGTGAGATTCACAAAGTCCCTATGGAAAACATACCTGAACCCTGTCTAATCCTGTGTCATCCTTCCAACTCTGACATACTTGAGCCCACTGCCCCAGTCACTGTGTCAGTCTATCTGGTTGAGGATCATCCTCTTTTGCTGACCCTCCACCTTTTCAAGCATAATGACCTCTCTCAGGAATAACCTCAACTAGCAACATGGCCAAAGGATGTGAGATGAAGCTTCATCATTTTTCCTCCAAGGAGCACTCTGGCTGCCCCTTCTCCCAGACATATCTGTTTTTTCTTTTGACACTCCATGGGATATTTAGTACTTTTCTCCAACATCACAGTTCAAAGGAATCAATATTTCTTTTGTAATTCCTTATTCATTGTTCAGCTCTCAGATCCATACCAAGTGACTGAAAAGATTAATGTGTGCCTGAAACAGGTGACTGAATCAGATCCACATTAGTCCTCAAACTGACATCATCGCTCCTCAGTAATTTGGAGAGGTCCCTGACTGTATCCTGATCTCCTCACTGCTAGTGCCAAGTGTGTTGATTGTGAATCCAAGTAAGATGAGGTCATTGACAGTTTCAATCTTTTATCCATTTTCCATATTGCTGCATGTTGTGGCAAGGATTTTTGTTTTCTTGACTTTGATATGCAACCCATAATGAACATTGGAGTCTTAATTTTCTGCAGCAAGTGCATCAAGTCTTCCACACTTTCAGCAATCAAGGCTCTATCATCTGCATAACATAGGTTATTGATGAGTCTTCTTTTAGTGCTGACGCCATGTCAGCTTCTCAAAGAATATGTTCAGCATACAGACTAAATAGATATGGAGAAAGGATACAACTCTGACATACATCTTTCCTAACTTTAAACCATGCAGTACTCCCTAGCTCTGTTTGCACAACAGTCTCTTGCTCTAGGATTAGGTTTCGCACAAGCACAATTAAATGTTCTCAAATTCCCATTCTTCTCAATGTTAGCCATAATTTGTTATTATCCACATAGTCAAGTGCCCTTGCATAGTCAAAAAAGTACAAATGGACATTCTTCTGATATTCTTTGGTTTTAGCCAGGATCCATCTGATGTAACAATGATATCAGTGGTGCCACAGTATCTTCTAGATTCACCTTGAATATCTAGCAGTTCTCTGGATAGGTACTATTCTAGCTGTTTTTGAATGACTTTCAGCAGTATTTTACTTGCATGTTATATGAATGATATTCTCCTATAATTTCCAAATTCTGTTGGGTCATCTCTCTTGGGAATGGGAACAAGCATGGACTTCTTCCAATCAGGTTAGTTGTTGGGATTAGTATAATTTTCCTTATTTCCTTATCTATGTTCTCTTTGCTACTGTGGAAATATTTAACCAATTTTTGTATGTTGATCTTGTATCCGAACACTTTGTTGAATTGGCTAACAATATCTAACAGTTTTCTTGTTGAATCTTTACAGTTTTCTAAGTGTATTACCATTCTAGAGACTAAGATGCACCTGATCCAGGCCGTAGTCTTTACAATTACTTACTATGCATCGCATCAGAGACCTAGACAATCACTAAGGATGATTGAAGAAGAATTGATGCCTTTGAGTTGTGGGACTGGAACAGAGTTTTGAACATACCTAGACTACCAAGGAAACAATCAGGCCTGTCTTGGAGAGAGGGTGAAAGCAACTTTTTCCTTGGAGGCTAGGATTTTGAAGTTTTGTCTCACATACTTTGGACATGTGGCCAGAGAGGACCAGTCATTGGAGCAGGATATCATGCTCGGAAGTGTGGAGGGACAGTGGAGCAGAGGAAGACCCCAGATCAGATAGATTAATACAGTAACAAGGGCAATAGGGACAGGTGTGTTGGTGTCAGTAAAAATGGCTCAGGGCAGGATTCAGAGCTGTTGCAAATAGGGTTGCTATGAGTCTCAGGAAACTCAACAGCACAGAACAACAACAATAAGCATATAGGAATAGTTTTACCTACTCTTTGCTAATCTGTTGTTATTGTGTTGTTATGTGCCATTGAGTCATTGTGAGTTATAGTGACCCCTACATACAATAGTTCTTCTGAACTGTGCCTTATACTGTTCCAGCCTCACTAATTCTGACACAATTACCCCAGTTACTGTGTCAATCCATCTCATCTACAGTCTTCTCCTGCGCTGTTCCTCTACCTTTCCAAGCATGATGTCCTTCTCCAAGGAAAGGTATCTCCTAGCCATGTGCCCAAAGTACGTGAGATGGAGCTTCAAAATACTTGCCTTGAAGGAGAAAATTGATTTCACTCTCTCCAAGACAGACGTGTTTGTTCTCTTGGCTGTCCATAGTATGTTCAATATTCTTCTCCAGCACCACAACTCAAAGGCATTGATTCTACTTCTATCATCCTTGGTAATTTGTCCAGCTCTCTGATCCATAGCATGTGATTATGCTATGTAACTGTCAAGACCATGGCCTGAATCAGACATACCTTAGTTCCTTGACTGACATAATTATGTTTTAGGACTTTGGAGAGGTCTCTGACAGCTGACCTTCCCAATGCAATTCATCTTTTGATTTCCTGACTGGTGATGGCAAGAGTGCTGATTGTGGAGCCTAGTAAGCTGAAATTCTTAACAATGTCAGTCTCTCCTCCATCTATCATGGTGCTTCAAATTATCACCAGTGGTGAGAATCTTTGTCTTCTTGATGTTGAGCTTCAATTTACGTTGAAGTCGACCTTCTGAAGCAAAAACTTCAGATCCTCCTCAGTTTTGTCAAGCAAGGTTGCGTCATTTGTATAACACAAGTTGTGGATAAGTCTTCTTCCAGTCCTGATGCCACATTCCTCCTCATAAAGACAAGCCTCCCAAATGATCTGTTCTGCATACAGATTGAAAAGGTATGGAGACAAGACTCATCCCTGATGCACTTCTTTCCCAGTTGTGAATCATGCGGTGTTTCCTCGCTCAGTTCTGATGACTACCTTCTGGTCCAAGTGTAAGTTTTTCATGAGCACAATTAAGCGTTCTGGCATTCCCATTCTTCTCAGGTTAGCCACAATTTGTTGTGATCCACACAGTCAAATGCCTTTGCACAGTCAGGGAAACACAGATACACTTTTCTCTAGCATTCTTTGCTTTTAGCCAAGATCCATCTGATATTGGCAATAATACCTCTTGTGCCACAACCTCTTCTAAAACCAGCTTGTATTTCTGGTAGTTCTCAAGCAATGTACTGTTTCAGTAATTTTTTTTTTAAGTATAATCTTCATCAAGATTTTCCTTGCATGTGATATTATTGATATTGTTTGATAATTTTGATAGTCTGTTGGGTCACTTTTGGTTTCTGTTTTTTTATTGTTGTTGTTTGTTTGTTTCTTTGTTTGCTTTAATAGGAGTAAATAGGAATTTCTTCCAGTCAGTCGACCAAGTAGTTGTCCTCTAAATTTCTTGGCACAACTTTGTGACCATGTCCAGGGCAGCATCTGTTTGTGGAAATATGTTAATTGGTATCCCATCAATCCCTGGGGCCTTGTTATTTGCCAATTCTTTCACAGTAGCTTAACTTCTTTCTTTACCACCACTGCCTCTTGATCATATGTTATTCCATGAAATTCTTCTCTGTCAGACAATTCTTTTTGGTACAGTGACTCTGTGTATTCCTTACATCCTCTTGTAATGCTTCTTGGATTGTTCAATATTCTGCACATAGCATCCTTAAGTATTATAACTCATGGTTTGAATTTTTTCTTTAGTGCCTTCAGGATATGAAATGCAGAGTTCAGCCCTTTTGATTTTTTAACTATAGCTCTTTGATTCCTCTTCTTTTTCTTCTCTGCCCTATTACTCTTGCTAGTACTTCCACCACCACATCACCACAAAAGACGTCTCACATCACCAAAAACAATTCTTTGCTTTTGTATGTTAAAACTAAACCAGAGATAGAATTCCATTTGCTTGGTATTTGTATTTCTGTGTATGTATTCCTTCTGGTTTTGGTACATTCCCATTAAAATAAGGATATTTTCTGAAGTCCGTGTCTCTTGTATATCTATGTCATTCTCTTTTAATGCATTGAGAGTTTATTCAATGACTAAAGAGTCTGACAAATTATGTGAAAAATTCTTCCTTGTACTGGCCAGGACTTGAACCTAGAATTCCCATTTGAACATTGAAAGTTCTGCCATTTAATCACCCACATCCTCATAGTCAAGAGATTTGTGTTCAGAAATATTCTGAGCTGAAAAAACTTTTTCTTCTCTATTTTTTATTCAAAGTAGTTGCGATTAATCAATCCTTGATTTTATCAAATGCTTATTCCATACTTACTGAGGACATGATTTTTGATGTATTATATGACTTGATTTTCTATTATTAATACAGACTGGCATTCTTAGATTAAATATTGCTTATTCATTGTATATACTTTTCCCAAACTGTTTGATTCAATGTGTTAAAATTGTTTTATGTATGTTTTTTTTCATGAGAAATATTGTTTTATAGCTTTCTTGTAGTATTGTTGACTGATATTCTTATCTGAATTACTGAGTTGAGATATACCTTTTGTTCTTCAATTTTATAACATATTTTCTGTTTGATTGGTATTGAATATTTTTTAAATATTTGAGAAACTTTACCAGTGAGGTCATCTGGACCTAGAAATTTTACTAACAAGTTCGATTGCTATGAAACTTTGAATGCCACTGAATCAATTACAGTTAACAGTGACCTCATGTGACAGACTAGAATCGCCCTATGGACTCTTTTTGAATGGCGTTTTTACAGCAGCAGATAGCCAGATATTTATCCCAGGGATAAAGATTGTGGGGATCAAATAGTCAGCTTTCAGTTACCAGGACTCTTCCAGGAAGTTAAGTTGACTTACCTCATTTGATTCTCCCTTTTATGAGCCATTGTTCTGTGATTGCCATAGTCTTGTCTATGAAAAAACTACTGAATTATGTATCGTTGCCTAACTTTCTAATTATGTAAGGTGGGAAGGTGAATCCCATTTCTTTTAGAACATTGTGATCTGAGGAGGAAGATTTTGACCATGCTTAAAATGCATTTTAGTGTGTTTATTCATAAAAAAAATTGCTTGAGAGCGCATTATAGTTGTTGATTGCCATTGAGTCAGACCTGATTCATAGCTGAACACAAGTAGGATTTTGGAGACTGTAAACGGCATGTGAAGACATTGCCCAACTTTTTTCTGCAGAGCAGCCAGTGGATTCGAATTTTCTTTGGGTTGTCAGCGAAGATTCTTATCACTAGACCAATGTTGTTAGGTGTTGTCAAGTTGAGTACAGCTCATAATGACCCTATGAACACCAGATCTGAACCTTGTCTTATCCTATATCATACTTATCATTTCTGACATACTTGAGCCCATTACTACAGTCACTGTGTCAATCCATCTAACTGAAGGTCATCTCTTTCACCAGCTCTCCACTTTTCCAAGCATGATGGTCCTTTCCAAGGGATAATCTCTGCTAAAAACATGCTCAAGCAGTATATGATCCAAAACTTTATAATCTTTGCCTCCAAAGATCGCCCTGGCTGCACTCTCTCCAAGACATACCTGTTCCTTCTTTTGGCAGTTCATGGGATATCCAGTACTCTTCTCCAACATGATAGCTCCAAGGCACAATTCTTCTTATGTCATCCTTTTTCATAGTCTAACACTCAGATGCATAACAAGTGATTGAAAATATCATGGTCTGAATCAGACATACCTTAGTCATCCCTGACAGCCGACTTTCCCAATGCAATACGTCTCTTTATCTCCTGACTGATGGTACAAAAGGTGTAAGATAAAGTCATTGATAGTTTTAAACTTTTCTCCATTTATCATGATGTTGCCTATTGGTCTGTGGTAAGAATTTTTGTTTCCTTAGCGTTAAAATGTAATGCATATTGAAGGCTTTATTATTTGATCTTCTACAGCAAGCCCTTCAAGTACTCACTTTCAGTGAGTAAAGCTGTGTCATCTGCATAACATAGGCTACTGATGAGTCTTCCTCAGTTCCTAATACCACAATCTTCTTCAGAGAGTTTAGC
The DNA here is from genome assembly GCF_000299155.1 of Elephantulus edwardii. Taxonomy (NCBI): domain Eukaryota; kingdom Metazoa; phylum Chordata; class Mammalia; order Macroscelidea; family Macroscelididae; genus Elephantulus; species Elephantulus edwardii. The sequence continues at coordinate 11,255,636 of NW_006399852.1, forward strand.
TTCTCGAATAATTTGCTTAGTATATAGATTGAATAGGTACCATATATAGAAGTAGATGTTGTTTAGAAGCTTAATTGTCATTAAATCATTGCAGAGTTTGTAAACATTTGTAAAGTACTGGAAGAAATATTTAAACCCAATCCCGTTAGAGATGAACAATCTATCAGGAAAGATAATATAATAACTTCTTAAGATCAATTTTCTGATTATTACCTTTCAAATGTTACTTTCTTTTGTTAATTTTGTTAATAATCATAAGATGCTTTTAAAACAAATATCAAAGTCCAAGTGCTGTTTTGTGCTGTAGAGTCAGAATTGATTCTCTAGTGGGCTTTCAGAAGTTGTGAGTCACATAGAAAGAGATTGCCTATTTTTCTCATGTAGAGCAACTAGTGGATTCACACTGTACCTTCAGGTTGGTAGTGCAACTCCTTAGCACTAGGCTACATTTGTTGTTATGTGCTTTAAAGTCAACTATGACTCATTGTGACTCCATGTACAATAGCTCTGAACCTTGCTCTATCCTGAGTCAGTCTCACTCTCTATGACACACCTACTTTCATTACTCCAGTTACTGGGTCAATCCATCTCATCCGGGGTCTTCATCTGTGCTATCCCTTCACCCTTACAAGCATTCTCCAAGGACTAGTCCTTCCTGGCTACATGCCCAAGTATATCAGAGCCTTAAAATCCTTGTCTCCAAGGAACATCTTGGTTTCACCCTCTCAAAAAAAAAAAATAGGTCTGTCTTGGAAAGGGTGAAACCAAGTCTATCCTTGGAGGCTAGGATTTTGAAGCTCTGCCTCACTTACTTTGGGCACATGGCCCAAATTAGTGAGACTTGCTCAGGACGGGGAAAGGTTCAGAGCTGCTGTACATAGGGTTGCTATACATCTCAGGTGACTCAATGACACATAAAATCAATAACATACTATGAAAGGTTTGGAAGCAGGAGTGGCATTCATTTCCTAAACAACATGCCTCCAGAAACTCTATAAACTTTTATAAATGTCAATAGTTGTAGAGGGGCTTCAGACCTTTTGTTCATAGGATCACTATGAGTTGTGCTCAACTCGAAGGCAATCAACAACAACAACAGGACAAACCTGTTTGTTCTCTTAGCAGTCCATGGTAAATTCAGTACTCTTCTCCAGCACCACAACTCAAAGACATTGATTCTTGGTCTGTCATATTAGGTCACTGTCCAGTTCTTTGATACATAGCAAGTAATTGCAAAAACCATGGCCTGGATCAGGTGCACATTAGTCTCTAGATTGACACTGTTGCTCTTCAGCATTCTGAAGAGGTCTGTAATTTTGATTTTTCTAATGCAATTTGCTTTTTTATTTCTTGATTGCTGGTGCCAAGAGTATTGATAGCAGAAACTAATAAATTAAAATTACTAACAATCTCAATCACTTCTCCATCTATCATTTGCTGCCTATTTGCCCAGTGGTAAGAATCTTGGTTTTCTTGATGTTGAACTTCAATTCATATTGCAGATCATAGACATTGATCCTCTACAGCAAATGTTTCAGGCCATTCTCAGTTTCAGTAGTCAAGACTGTGTCATCTGCATAATGCAGGTTTTGTAATGGGGAAGACTACCAATTATAGTTGTTATGTACCATTGAGTTGCCTGTGACCCATGGCGACTCTATGTACAGCAGCTCTGAACCTTGCCCTGTCCTGAGCCAGTCTCACTAATTCTGACACACCAACCCCCATTGTCCCAGTTACTGTATCAATCCATCTCATTCAGGGTTTTCCTCTCCTGTGCTGTCCCTCTACCTTCCAAGCATGATGTCCTTCTCCAAGGAATGGTCCATCCTGGCCATGTGCACAAAGTATATGAGACAGAGCTTCAAAATCCTTGCCTCCAAGAAGAAACTTGGTTTAATTCTCTCCAAAACAGGCCTATTTGTTTTCTTCACAATCTATGGTATGTTCTAGCCTCTCCTCCAGCATGAGAGTTTGAAGGCATTGATTTTTCTCCTATCATTCTAAGTCATTGTCCAGCTCTCAGATGCATAACAAGTAATTGTGAAGACGATGGCCTGGATTAGGCACACCTCTATTTCTAGACTGATATTGTTGCTTTTTTAGCACTCTGGAGAGGTCCATGACAGCAGGTTTATCTAATGCAATTTGTCTTGATTTTCTGACTGCTGGTGTCAAGAGTGTTGACTGTTGAGGTGAGAAAGCTGTAATTGCTAACAACCTCATTCTCTTCTCCATCTATCATGGTACTGCCATTTGGCCCAGTGGTGAGAATCTTTGTCTTCTTGATGTTGAACTTCAATCCATATTGAAGACTACAGTCCTTGACTTTCTGCAGCAAGCACTTCAGGTCCTTTTCTGTTTCAGCAAGCAAGGTTGTATCATCTGCATAACATAGGTTGTTGATGAGTCATCCTCCAATCCTCCTGAGAAAGCACTGCTTCCTGAATGGTCTGTTCTGTGTGTAGATTGAAAAGGTATGGAAAACTTCACCTCTACCTTGCATTTGAACTTCCAAGTTGTAAAATAACCCAGTGGTAGATGGAATTTGCTCCAGGACTTAAGAAGCATAAATGACATAGCTGAGCCTCTACATCTTATGGTTCTTAACCTTTATACTATAATAAACAAAGTGCTAGTCAATAGGCTTTTTATTGTAAGAACTACCTTCCTTCTGTAAGTTGATTTGTGCCACTATTAGAGCCTCTACTCAGAATATTATTGCTTTTTAATTTTTGACTCATGTACTTTTAACTTGTTAGTTAAATTTGTGTCTTCTAGGCTGCAACACTTCCATGATACATCTTCAAGGATATGAACATGTACGGCTAAGCACAATTGATAACAGTGCATCTAAATTCCAAAATCAATCTCCATAATAGTCTATGTGTTTCCTACTGCCAAATGGGCCCTTTAGAGTAGTGAGAGAAGATCTTCACCCTAAAACCCACAGTGTCCCTTTTCAGCAGGAAGTAGCTAAGAGAATACGCCATCCCCTTTCCCTTATGAATCAGGGAGGAGTGATAGGGAATGTCAAAGACACACTGACAAAGGAGATTAATCAGAACTGGCTTTGACAAGCACTGTGGCAATTGAACAATTAAGACAGACATTCGGGGTGGGGGGGAGAAGAAGAATGAACTGGGGAGGAGGGTAGAGAAAACAGTGCAACAGTGAATGTATGAAAACCCCAAATCTCTGTAAATGTTCATTAAAACTAATAAAATTTAATAATAATTTAAAAAAAAGAAAAGGCGTGGATACAGGATGCAGCCCTGATGCTCTTCTCTCCTGATTTTGAACCATGTAGTGTTTCCCTGCTCTGTTCTGAGGACTGATTCCTGCTCCAAATATAGGTTTAGCATAAGCACAATCAAGTGTTCTGGGATTTCCATTTTCCTCAAGATTGGCCACAATTTGTTGTGATCCACACAGTCAACTGCCTTTGCATAGTCAATGAAACACATAAACACATTCAGTACCAAACTTGGGTTGGAAACGTTGGGGTTCTACCCACAGCCAGGGTCTGGGTTTTCATCTTTGGCCTTCCTCAAGTTAATCAGAGCTCCCTCTAAATTAAAATCTGAGTACTTCAGGTTAAAATTAGAGAAGACATTGTTTACTTGTGAGAGATGCATGGAATTTTACATTGATCATTGATTCAAGTTAGTTGTCTTTATTATAGCTAGTGTGGATTTTTTTTTCCTTTTTTTTAGAAAATGTGATATAGAGTAAATACCTTAGTACTTTCTTTCCATTATAAATATATTATTTAGTTCATCTCTTTCTTTTACAGTGGCATATGGTACTTTGAGTTTCAATTGCTAATATAATATTTTAAAGGAAATCACACTATGTGTTTTCTAACAAGAACACATTCAACAGGTCATGTAACAGGTACCATTTCTAGACCAGATGCTATGGCCACAAAGACAAATCCCTGCATCCCAATTTTGAGTTCTCTACTTCAGCAATGGTGGAGGCAGAGGTAAAGCTGTACACTCAATCAGCTTAGGTTACTGAAACAGTACAATCAATGAAGAAAGAATGAAAAATGTTCTAGTTTAAAATTGTATTCATACAATACGATATGCTTAATTTTTTGTTTTGTTTTGCTTAAAAGAAAAGGTGCAAGAAGTAAAAAGAGGAGTCCTTATTTATTTTTAAATTTTTATTATTTTTGTGTGAGTGTACCATCAAATCAGATCTCACTGGTACAGGAGGAGATTGTCCCTCCTTCCCCGGCAGAGCATCTGGTGGATTCGAACCGTGCGCCTCTGGGATTATAGTTGCAGCTCCTTACCACTAGGCCACCAGAGCTCCCCGAGGAGTCCTTATTTTAAAGTGGCTAAACACTTAGCTAGTAATTAGTAGGTCCAAAGTTCAAATTCACTAGTGCGTCCAGAAGAAAGATGTGGAAATTAGGTTGTATAAAGATCATATCCTTGGACACCTGAATAGGTTCTGTTACATAGGGTTGCTACGAGTCAGTCAACTCAATAGTGGTGTGTGTGAATGGGAAGAAGTAAAGATTCCGTCATCACTATAATATGATTGCAAGCAAGCTTTATCACTATATTTAATAAATTAACACGCAATCTACGCCACAATTATTTTTACATATTTTGTTGGTTTTTATAGGATCGTTCATGCTCTGGGGCCTAGTGGCAAGAAGCTGCGCTACAATCCTGAAGGCAGGCAGTTTGAGACCACCAGCTCCTCCTAAGTAAATGAAATTGCCTCTGAAAGCCTGCTTGAGGATCATCTATGGGTCGGATCAGGCTCTGCAGTCCACAACAACAACACAACATACACTGTGTTTCATGCATGTATGTTACGTTTTATACAGTCTTTTATTTATATTGTGTTTTGTTCACATACTTTGTGTTTAATGCAATCACTCATACACATCATATTTTACATAATTAAAATACGATGTGTATGACCTAAGTTTGTTATCACTCCATCTTTTTTGTAGTCCCTACTAAATCACTCCTATTCCTTTACCCCTGAAATCAACCCATGTCTGAGCAAGACAGGTATAAATGTTCAAAAGGGGAAGGAGAAATGCTGGAATGAGTGGAAAAAGAAAGGAAAAATTACTAGGTTAACAATTATTTTTAAAATCCATAAATAATTCTACACATGATATGATTAAGTTAAAAAATGGAACAAATCTTGATGTCAGTTTTTATAGTTAGACATGGGTTGTGTCATGGTAGTTATAAATTTGGGTTTTTTGTTTCATGTAAGGGTCACTCTTTTGTCCTATGGGGAGGCAGACAGGATGGACACAATAAGAGGTTCTTTGAAACCACCAGACAGTTATACCTAAAGATGGGAAAGATTTAGGACAGTTGTTGGAATGCTTCACCAGTTAAACTAATCCATGTAGATATAATAATTCTATGGGCAAATCTTAAAGGTATTTGACTGTGTGGATCATAACAAATTAGGGCTAACATTGAGAAGAATGGGAATACTAGAACATATAATTGTAAAACCTATACCTAGATTAAGAGACTGTTGTGCAAATAGAGCAAGGGAACATTATTTTGTTTAAAATTAAGAAAGGCATGCGTCAGAGTTAAATCCTTTTTTTTCTATATTACAGCATCAGTATAGATGGTGAGGAGATTGAGATTGTTAACAGTTTTAGTTTACTTGGCTCCACAGTCAACACTCGTGGTACCAGCAGCCAGGAAATCAAGAGATAAATTCCATAGAGAAAGTCAGCTGTCAGTGACCTCTCCAAAGTACTGAAGAGCAACAATGTCAGGCTGGAGACTAAGGTGTGCCTGATCCAGGCTATAGTCTTCACAATTGCGTGCTATGCATCAGAGAGCGGGATAGTGATAGTGATGATAGAAAGAGAATTTATGTCTTCGAGCTGGTGCTGGAGAAGAGTGTTGAATATACCATGTACTACTAGGGGAACACACAGGTTTGTCTTGGAGAAGGTGAAGCTGGGCTGCTCCTTGTAGCCAAGGATTCTGAAGCTTCGTCTGACATACTTTGGGCCTGTTGTAAGGAGGGACCAGTCCTTGGAAAGGGGACATCATGTTTGGGATAGTGGAGGGGCAGTGTAGAAGAGGAAGACCCTCAATGAGATGGATCAGTTCAGTGACTGTGGTGGCAGGGGTAGGTGTGTTGGAGATAGTAAGGTTGGCACAGGATATAGCAGAATTTAGGGCTCTTGTACATAGGGTTACTATGAGATGCAAGCAACTCGACAACATATAACAACAACAACAACACTAATTTATTTACAAAGTTTGAATACATTGTTTTTCACAAAAGATCCTTCCCATTTCCTTCACCCTACCTATCCATTGAATCGTGCAACCCTATGATTAACAACCTACCCTCCCTTCCCCCTCTATTTTCACCCTCCCCCTCACCTTGGATCCTCATTTTCATTCTACAATAGGTTGTATATTTTTATTGTACCTGTTCAATCTGTATGCTGAGCAAATTATCCAATAAGCTGGACTCTTGGAAGAAGAATCTGGCCTCAGAATTGGAGGAAGATTCATCAGTAATCTTCATTATAAAGACACAATCTTGCTTGCTGAAAGTGAAGACTAGATGATGCAGAAGATCAAAGAAAACAGACTTCAGTATGGATTGCATCTCACAGCCAGGGAAACAAAAATTCTCACCGTTGGACTGATAGGCAACATCTCAATAGAGGATAAAAGATTGACACTGTCTACAACTTTACCTTACTTGGTTCCACAATCAATAAACTGGGTACTAGCAGTCAGGAGACTAGGAGATGTGAAAGTCTGCAGTCAGGGACCTCTCTAAATTACTGAGAAGTAATGATTTGAGGACAAAATTGCCCTTGATTCAGACCATGATCTTTTCAATCACTTGCTATGCTGCTGATAGCTTGACAATGAATAAGGATGACAGAAGAAAAATTGATGTCTTTGAACTGTTGTATTGGAGAAGAATATTGAATACCCCATGGACTGCTGAAAGCACAGACAGATATGTCTTGGAAAATGTGCAGCCAGAATGTTACTGGGAGGCACTGATGGTGAAGCTTCATGTCACATACTTTGGGCTTGTTTCTAGGAAAGGCTATTCCTTTGACATATGTGTCTGCTGTTTTGGAAGTCCATGGGGTAATTAATATTCTTCTCCAACAGCAAAACCCAAAGATGTCGATTCTTCTCTATCATCTTTAGACATGGCAGAATGACTTTCAGATGCATAACAGGAGTTGAAAGACAATGGATTGGATCTGGAATACATTAAGTCTTTAAATTGACAAATGGTTCTTCATCACTTTAGAAAGGACCTTTATGGTTTCCCAAGACAACATGTCTTTTTTAAAAAAAATGGTTTGATTGGTATACAAGAATTCATATACATTATGCTTCGTTCGTCTATATTGTGCATTACATAATCATTTATATATAGTATGTTTTATAGAATTAAATGTTATTGATCTTTGCCTATTATCAGGCCCTGTATTCAAATTATTGCTGTTCTTTCTTATTCTTTTCCTGGCCTATCCACCCACTGAACTTTCCTATACTTTTGATTCCCCTCCTCCCTCTTTTTCTGCCCTCTCTTCTCTTCTTTCCCTTTGAACATTTATACATACCTTACTCAGTTCTCTTAGTATTTTCACAATAAAGGTCTTATGCAGTATTTGTCCTTCTGTGATTATTTCATTCAACATAATAATGACTGCAATGGGCTCTTATACGTCAGGAAGTGTGAGGATGGTGCAGAATAGATCAGAGTTCAGGTCTTTTATTCATAGGGTTACTATGAGTCGTACTTGACTCATGGCACCTAACAACGACAACAATTTCTAGACTCACACGACAACACAACTTTTGATTTCTTAACTGTTGTTACCAAGGTTGTTGATCGTGGATCCAAATTGGATGAAATCATTGACAATTTCAATCTTTTCTCTGTCTATCATGATGTTGCCTATTGGTTCGATAATGAGGATTTTTGTTTTCTTGATACTGAGATGTAATCCATATTGAAAGCTGTAGTCCTTGATCCTCTGGATCAAGGGTTTAAAGTCCTCCTCACTTTCAGCATGCAAGGTTTTATCATTTGCATTTTATCATTTATCATTTGCACAACCTAACTCTAAGCCTAATCTCAAGTGTTTGTGATTATTAATAAGGTACAATTTATATTTAGAATGAAAATATAAATTTTATGTCCTTGCCATCCATGGAAATCTCTATGAAAACTTAGATCCAATATTCTCTGTCCAAAGCTCTCTTTAAACCCCCCAAGAAATTAGTCTTCACAGCTCCTGTTCTGTCATTTACTCAATCTCTCCACACCTTTTCTTCTTTCCATAAATAATAACACACAGTTGTTAAAATGTTAACCCAAATGTATGCTCCTTCACATAAAGTCATTCCATACATGTCCAAATAATTAATTCCATAGGTAAAAGCTGGCCCCTTTGCCTAAGGGCACTCACTGTTATTGTTATGTGCCATCTAATTGCCTGTGACTCACAGTGACCTTGTACACATTAGCTCTGAAACCTTCCCTATCCTCAGCCAATCTCATAATTTCCCACAGATCTAATCCCATTTCTCTAGTTACTGAGTCAGTTCATCTCATCCGAGGTCTTCCCTTCCTACTCTGTCCCTCTACCCTTCCAAGCATCATGTCCCTCTCCAAGGACTTGTCTCTCCTTACTGCCTGCCCAAAGTATGTGAGATGAAGCCTCAAAATCTTTGCCTCCAGAAAGCAGTCTGGTTTCACTCTCTCTAGGACAGACCTGCTCATTCTCTTGGGATTCCACAGTATTTTCAACACTCTTCTCCAGCACCATTACTCAAAGGCATCACTCCTTCTCCTATGATCCTTAGTTCTTGTCCAACTCTCTGATGCATAACAAGTAATTGCCAAGACCATTGCCTGGATCAGGCATACCTGAGTCTCCAGATGAATATTTTCCTTCAGTACTCTAGAGACTGGAAATGGCTGGAACAGCACATCAGCACAGAACTGCCAGAAGTCCAGGCTGGGTTTAGAAGGGGTCGTGGTACTAAGGATATTGTAGCTAATGTTAGATGGATCTTAGCTGAAAGCAGGGAATACCAGAGGAATGTCTATCTGTGTTCCATTGATTATGCAAAGGCATTTGACTGTGTGGATCATAACAAACTGTGGCTGACTCTGAGAAGAATGGGAATTCCAGAACACTTGATTGTGCTAATGAGAAACCTATAATTGGACCAAGAGGCAGTCATCAGAACAGAGCAGGGAAACGCTGTATGATTCAAAATTGGGAAGGGTGTATGCCAGGGATGTGTCCTGTCTCCATACCTTTTCAACTTGTATGCAGAACCGATTATCTGGAAGGCTGGCTCTATGAGGAGAGATGTGGGGTCAAGACTGGTAGAGATCTATCAACAATCTGCATTATGCAGATGACACAGCCCTGCTTACTGAAGCTGAGGAGGACCTGAAGTGCTTGCTGCAGAGTGTCAAGGACTGCAGCCTCCAACATGGATTGAGGCTCAATGTCAGGAAGACAAAGATTCTCAGCACTGGATCAATTGGCAGCATCAGAATGGATGGTGAAGAGATTGAGATTGTTAACAATTTTAGTTTGCTTGGCTCCACAGTCAACACTCTTGGCACCAGTAGCCAGGAAATTAAAAGACGTATTGCGATGGGAAAGTCTGCTGTTAGGGACCTCTCCAGGGTACTGAAGAGCAATGGTGTCTATCTGGAGACTAAGGTGCATCTGATACAGGCCAGGGACTTTGCTATAACTTGTTATGCATCACAGAGTTGGAAAATTACTAAGGAGGATAGAAGGAGAATTGATGCCTTTGAGTTGTGGTGCAAACTTCTTCACAACCTTACTTATTCACCTAGACTTCCAAGTAAATGGTACTTTGGCCGTCAGACTATTAAAAACCTCCAGTTGAGAAGCTTTTTGGGTATATGATACCCTCGAGAAGTGGCAGTTTTCAAAAGGGCTCACTGGTGAAAGTAAAAATGTCAAAACTCAGAGGACTTGTTAACCGTAAGTATGGCTTTCTAGGGAGCATTGCGGAAAGATTAGAAAGAAGGGGAAACAGTAGACACCTGGGTTTTAGTTTCCTTGTACTGCTGTAAGCAAATGAAAAGTAGGTGGCTTTCAAGAACAGGAATCTGTTTTCTCACTGTTTTAGTGGTCTGAGAGCTTTGGGAGAAAAATGTATCCATCTCTCTCACCTAGTTCCTGGTGGCTACCTGCATTCTTTGGAGTTCACCTCCTGCATCCGTCTCCATCTTCACATGGTGTCTGCCTTCCTTGTATATGTGATTTCTTTTTTTACTTTATAGAAGGAATCAGGACCACATTACTATGATACAACATCCTAGTTTCATTTGTGATCTCTGTAAAGAAAAGCTCTTCTCCCCAAAACAAGGTCATATTAACAATTATAGATGTTAAGACTATTATATTTGGGCTAAGGGCAAAATCATAGCAAAACACCTGGAGTGTTCATTTTCTAGGGCTGAAATAAAACAAAAACAAACAAACAAAAAAACCAACCCCAAAACCACTGGCTTAAGAGGAACTTTGTGATGTATTGTACTATATGTTGGGCTTCTAACTGAAAAGTTGATGGTTTGTATTCACTAGTTACTTGGCAAAAGAAAAATAAGACAATCTATTCATGTTGAGATTTATAGCCCTGGAAAGTCAGTGAAGGGTAGAATTCATGGATTTGGATAAAGTCTTGGTTATCAGCTTCAGTAAAGAGCACAGCCAAGGAAACCTATCATGATAGAGTCAGCTGATCACAAATTGTCAAGAAGTTTAGATGTAGAAGTTTCCTGGTAGACTCAGAAGATGTTGCCAAGTAACAGCATTCTTGAGTTGATGGCATATCCAAGAAGAAAAAGTGTCTTAGAGGTGACAGCAATCTGGCCTTTTTGCAAGGAGTCCATTGAGGCCACATCTCCTTGAGATTTCTACATTATTCATAAGAGGGGTAGGAATCTTCACACCGCTTTGAACAAGACATTCATCCAGTCGCTACTGTTCACTGCCATTGCCATACATAATGCAATTGAAGAGTGAACATCTTTACAAGAAGCTTCTAGGCACCTCTGAGACCTTCCTGGGAACCTGGAAGAGACTGTCTTCCAGAACCGTCAGTTGAAGGAATAATTATAGTTCTTAAGAATATCAGATCAATAATGATTAAGCATATCAACAGTCATTTAGATTTCAAATTTATCTTCCTGGCTATTTTAAGTTAATTTCCTTTCCGTTATTCTGGGAAATGGCTGCCCTTTCAAAATTGGTAAATTGTAGCAAAAAAGTAAATACTTATTGGAAATCTTTCTTCCATTCTCTAACTAATAGAGATCATTGCAAATAAAGATCGAAGAAAATTCCCTGCTTTATCTAAAAAGAGAGGGTGCCTTCCTGTCATATCTTACTTATCTCTTGTTGTTGTTCTGTGTCATTGAGCCCATTACGAATTATAGGAGCGCTCCGAACAACGGATCTAAATTCTGCCTTATCCTGTGCCATTTCCAACACCTTGAGCCCATTGTTACCATCACTTTGTCAATCCATCTTATTGAAGGTTTTCCTCTCCTTCACTGATCCTCCACCTTCCCAAGTATTGGCCTCTCCTAACAATATGCCCAAGGTATGTGAGATGGAGTATCACCATCATTGCCTCCAGCAAGCTCCCTGGCTTCACTTTCTCCAGGACAGATATGTTTGTTATCTTGGTAGTCCATGTGATGTTAAAAGAAACACACAGGTGGATGACTTTAACAAGCAGAAATTTATTCTCTCAACAGTTTAGGAGACTGGAAGTCTAAATATAGGACATTAGTTCTAGGGGAAAGCTTTTTCTCATGTTTGGTTCTTGGGGAAGATCCATTGGACCTTTCCATTTCTGAGGATTCAGCACTCATTGCCAATCTCCTTTCACATTGCTACCCTTCTTCCTCTGGATACAAGAGGTCCTAGTCACAGGAACCTCCGGCTCAAATGAAACACTCTGCTCTAGGTTCTTCTTTCTTGGTGGTTGTCAGGTCCCTCAAATTTGTGCACTCTTGTTTTATTACTTTTGTATTTCAAAAGATGACATATTTTTGTAGGTTTTATCATGTTCCATTAATGTAACTTCCTCTTGACCTACCTCGTTATTTATAGACCTTAAAATGATTGCATAATACTGGAAATCATGGCTTCTGCAAGTTAACTTGTATTTTGGGGACCACAATTCAATCCGCATCAAAGCGGAGACAGAAGACAATGCACTCTTCTTCCGCTTGTTAAGTGCTATCAAGTTGAAAATAACTCTTAGCAACCTTATGAACAACAGTCCTGAACCCTGTCCTAACCTGTCCACTCCTCATCATCTCTGATACTCTTGAGCCCATTCAGCCTGTTGTGCAGTTTCTGTTATTGTCACTACTTGTCACCAACTCATGCGAAATAGAATACCTAGCCATTCACCATTTTCATGGTCATTGCTATGGTCAGGTCCATTGTTGTGATCACTGGGTGTTTTGAATGTCTTTCAACTTTGGGGCTCATCATCCCAGCACTATATTGGACAATATTCTGCTGTGATTCAGATGATTTTCATGGGTTAATTTTGAAAGTATTTTGTCAAGCCTTTCTCTATATTCAGTCTTGCCTGGAAACCTCTTTGTAACAAGTCCACCCTAGGTGACTCTTATGGGTTTAATTTTTTTTAAGAACTAGTAACAAAGTTCCCAGCACCATAGCAGTACACAGTGTTACATAGGGACTGAGTGGTAGTGGTGATATGGCATGTCAGTATAGAATTTAAGATGTCATTGTTGTTAAATATCACTGTAGTGCAGTGGTTAAAAGTGTTAAACTTCTAAAAGTACAGTGGTGTGAACTCACCTGCTGCTTGACCAGAGGAAGCTGTAGAAGTCTGTTCTGTAAGGAGTTATGTCCTTGGAAACGTTATGGGGCATTCTACACTGTCCGACGATAGAGTTCCTAGGAGTTGGAATCTATTCAAGAGCAGTGGGTTGTATTTGAGTTGTTCTTGTTCATTGCTGTCAAGTGGATTCTGACTCATAATGAATTGATGTGTAAGAGAACAAAACCCTGCCCAGCTCTGGGCCATCCTCTCAGTCATGGCTATACCTGAGTCCACTGTTGCCATTACTATCTCAATCTATCTCGGTAAATATCTTCCTTCATTTTTATACTGTGTACTAACAGCTTTGTATGTTACAATGGTAACCAAAAGTTTAGTAATTTGAAGCAACCATTTGCTCCTTGAATGAAATATCAGTCATTCTGCTCTTGTGAAGATTTACAGATTTGGAAATCCAATGGAGCATTACCATGAGCCAAGTCAAGAGAAGCCTTCCTTCAGATCTGATGTTCCACACTTCTCCATATAGTCTAGCTTCTTAAGGTGTTTGCCCAATGTTCCAACCAACAAACACACTAAGGATATATATATATATATATACACACACGTATATGTATATGTATATGTATATGTATATGTATATGTATATGTATATGTATATGTATATGTGACTCTCCTTCATAGGGTTTCTATGAGTTGCCTGCGACTCGATGGCACTTAACAATAATATCAACAGAGAGAGAGAGAGATCAGCTGGCCCAGTGGACAGAAAGCAATGCTACCAAGCCAAAGGTAGCCAAAGGTGGATGATTTTTAATCCACAGCCCCCAGGCCTGTCTTTCATTGTTTTTGTTCAGACATTCCTCTAGGTCGTATAGCCCTGGTGTACAAGTTGCCATACAGCAGTAACTTGTAGTTGCTGTGAGTCTGAACACTGTGACACTGATGTGTCAAATGCATTAATGGTTGGCTACCCAATGCAAACAGAGAGTGGGTTGGAGCTCCCCAATTAAAACAAGCTTGGAAGGAGGAGTGGTATCCCTGTCCATAATAGCTTGCCTCCGAAAACCCTATGAACCTGGAGAGAGGATGAGAGACACCCAAGCGTTGAGGTCTCTCCTTCATAGGGTCTCCTTGACTCACCTGCGACTCGATGGCACTTAACAACAACATGTATATGTGTATGTATAGGTATAGGTATGGGTATGTATGTATGTATATGTGTTATATGTATATATGTGTATATACGCATGCATATACACATATATATATATATATATAGTTGTTGTTATGTGCTGTCAAGTTGCCTGTGACTCATAGCAACCCTATGTACAACAGCCCTAAACTCTGCCCTATCCTGTGCCAATCTCACTATATCTGACACTGAATCAATCAGTCCCTCTCATCGAGGTTCTTCCTCTCCTGTGCTGTACTATGTATGTGTGTGTATATACACAGCACTGTTCTGTCAATTTGCTGTACTGTGGTAACTTGGTGTTGCTGTGATGCTGAACACTGTGTCACTGGTATGTCAAATGCCATAATAGTTAACCATGGTGAACAATGTTTGGTGGAGATCCCAGATTAAGACAGGCTTGAAAGCAGGAGAGACATCTACTTCCTAAACAACATGCCTCTAGAAACTCTATGAACTTAGAGAAACAATGATAGTTATAGAACAGTGTTCAGCACTTTTGTTTATAGGGTCACTATGAGTTGTGCTCAACTCAATAGCACTTCACAATAACAACAACAGCATATTTAGATATATCTCATTTATTTAAGAGGTTCCACCTTCAGAGTTTTGAAATGACCTCTAGATGCAGAGATGATAGCTCATGTGTCGCAAAGTCTGAAATCAGAAATGCTTTAGTCGTCTGTTAGTGCCATAGTTGTTCTTTGAGCTCATTCCCTAAATTTATTTAGAATCTTTCTCTGCTCTCTCTCATACAGCCTGTGATTAAATTATCCAAGTCAAGCAGCCAAAAGCAATCAAAAATGATGGAGATAAAGACAAGAAATGGTTTTATTTACAATGCAAATGATCTGGTTCACTCTCAAGTAAGAGGACAAATCAAATTAACTGCTCTTCAAATCCAGAGGAAGGCACGGGGCAGGCCCATTGGCAGTTATCAGAGCAAGCTTCTTTTAGTTGCTCTTGGTTGGGGTGTGGGGGTGGAGCACAACAGACAAATCTCACTGTAGCAAGGCTTTGATTCACAGCAATTGGAGTGAAAAATACATTGAAAGTCATGGAAATGTACTCCATTACAACATGACAAAATGCCAGCGCCAAGTGGCTGTCAGAATGTCTCAGTGTACAAATGACAAATGCCCTGGGGAAATGATTCAAAGTAACAAGGACAACATTTATTAGCACTCCTACAACCTTGGATGCTCAAAGAACGGCTGTTCAACTTAATTCCATTTTTCCTCTGCAAGAGGGAAGATGGCACAGTAGGAATTACTCACAGGAAAAGAGCTGGGGTGAGAGGTTAGATAGAAAGAAACATTCTCTACTGGCAGGCTATTTTCCCACCTTGGTATCACATCCCCACACCCACCCTGGATTTTCTCTGTCAGACATGCTGCCTGTCACTCAAATGCTTCATCATGCTTATAATAAGCTTCCTCTGTTATTTTAAGTCTCTCCCATAGCTTAACAACCTGCCTTGCTAGCCGCACAGGCTGTCTTGACACAAGAATATACATATGCAGTGTTCTGATGATGGCCAGACAACTACCCCCAAAAAGAATCACATAAAATTCATGGAAGAAAAGTGAGAGTCCAAAGAGAAGTTGGAGATCCACCTTCATAAAGTGAAACAGTATAAATTCGAACCAAGCCCTGAGACCAGATGCAATGGAGTGCATTACAGCTTCTAAGAAGCCCATGTGTTACAGAGTAAGACTGTGTGCTTCATGCATACTGACTTGTTTTTGAAGCTGTGAGCTTTTAGGAGCAGACCGTCGGGGTTTTCTTTCAAGGAATCTCTGAATGACTTCAAATCATCAATTTTTCTGTTATTAGTAAAACACTTAACAGTTTGTACCACCCAGGAAACTCTACAAGACATATTAGAATTTAAAGTAAATGGTTCTGTTTATACTCCAATATAGAAAGAGATTTCTTCTAACAATGCAACACACAGATCAGAGGGCTATTTGCTGTTGTTTTCTGTGTGAGTTCTTGTCTCAGCTCACAGAACAGAAATCACATTCTAGAAGTCCCCACCCCCTACTGCAACTGAGATCCTGTAGCAATTTGAGTGTGAAGATTCTCAAACAAGCATGGACTCTTGGGTATTCAAATGGTGACAGCTCCTAGCAACATTTTTGCTTAGATGTTTCTCTCTTTCTTGTGCTGAGCCCAGTACCAAGCATATAGTGGGTACCATGGGGTCTCTCATGAAAGATGGAAAAAGATGATTAGGACCCCAGAATCCTGAATTCTCCACCATCTGTCTACCATCTTTCTAAGTGCTTAGAGAGTCAAGCAGATGAGAGCTTCCAAGAAAATTAACATTCTATTGCTAGCCACGGATTTGGCCCCAACTTTCATGTAACTTCCTATTGAGAATATGAGTTGCACTGCGTATTACTTCTTAGGACTCTGTTTCCCGGGTCAGAAGTTCGAGAGAGGTATTGTTGAAAATCCCTTCACCTCCACTTCTTGAACCTCGATTCATAAGGTCTGATCCATTTAGTTTGAAATGGTGCATTTTCCTTAACACGAGAAAATGATGCAAATTTTTATTTGGAAAGATCCAGATGAATTGCCGTGGTATTAGCTTAAAAGTTGGCTTTTTTTTTTAAAGCCATTTTGGTTAGCCCCCTCTGGTTTTCAACTACCATAAATAAAGCTATATAATCTTGCAAATCATATGGTTTTGTAAATCACCAACAGCTGTGGGACTAGGATAAGAAAAAGTGTGTGATTACACACATAGGGCAGTAAGACTTGAGGTGATCAAGACGTGTGGAGGCAGAGTGGAGTAAAAAAACCGTGGTGACAGCGAGACTCCGGTGATGATGGTGGAGAGACTATGATATTGCTGTTGAGAAACTATGGCAAGGTGTGACCTGAGGCTTCTTACATTTGTACTGGCCACAGTTAAAATTTTTGCTGCTATTGCTGGATGCTTGAAGGAAAAGCTGACTTATAACAGCTCTGAGACAAATCTTGCTGGGATGATTTGGATTTGATTGCTGAACTGAATCCAGAGCCTGGTCAAATTGAGGAGCTGTGCCTTAGAACTTGGATTAAAATCTGGAGTTGTGTTGAATGATAATCTTTGCCTCTCCCTCTCTGCAACTTACTTCCCTAGCAAACCCCATTGTTATTACAACTGTGAGTCTGTGAGTTAGTAACAAATAAACAAACCCCTTTACGGTTAGTGGATTAGTGTAGAGGCACCACAGTGCTGAGAGCTATGGGGTCTTTTCCTGCTTTCTGCTCTGAGGTGGTGAGGGATTGTACTATTCTGATTCCCCCTGGCCCTTTCAAAGAGACCTGTGCCCTGTGCCCCCATGGCCTGTTCCGCCTTCTTTAGACAATTCTTCAAAGTAGGATTCACAGTGATGCAAAAGCATTATTAATTGCTTTGCTATATTCCTTCAGTGCTGATCCCTCTCTAGCAACCTGGTGTCCAGATCGGGTGTATTCTGAAGCAGTCTGACTCTACAGAGGTTTGATTTCTGGTTCTGGTGAGAATTCAGGTGCAATGCTTACTGACCATTGTGAGTTGATGGTATTCGGCCTCCTACTTCAAAAGGCTTTTAGGTCTTTGGGCTGATTGCCCTCAGGCCTGGTTTTAATTGTTTTTGGTCAAACATTCTTCTCTGTGGTATAGCACTGGTCTGTCCATTTGCTGTACAGAGGTAACTCATTGTTGCTATGATATTAAACACTGTGACATGGTTACCCATGGTGGACAGTGTTTGGTGGAGCTCCTTGATTAAAACAAGCTTGGAAGCAGGAGTGGCATCCAACCCCAAATTGCAGAATGGAGTGTATTATTGTTCTTTTCCCCCCAAGAACAGGAGTCCTTGAGCAGCTTTGCCCAGGGTAGAAGTGTGCTCAAAGGCATTGGCTTGAGGGAGGGAGTACTGGCAGAGACCACCTGGAAGACTCCATTCTGGGAGTGTGGCTTTTTGATTTTTTGTGGATGCTGGTCTGAACAGGCAAGTAAAGGGAAGTTTTGGGGTTATATCTTATGGTGTGAGATGTGAATCCTGTTTCAGCTCTATATAGGTAGAAGTCAAATTTTGTCAGCACCATTTGTTGAAGAGGATACCATTCCCCACTTGATAGGTTTTATTTTCTTATTGAATCCCTGTTGTCCATAGATGGGTTAATTTCTTGGTTCTCAATTCTGTTCCATTGGTCTTTGTATCTGTCATTGGAACAGTACCATACTGTTTTGGTTATTTTATCTGTATGGTAGGTTTTGAGATCAGGTAGTGCTATTTCTCCCACTTGCTTTTTGTTTTACTTTGCTTATTTGGGTCTCTTTTCTTGCTAAATGAACTTGTCTATTGTCTTTTCTATTTCTTTGAAAAATGAACTTTGTGTCTGTTTTGGGGTTGCATCAAACAGGTAGATTGCTTATGGAAAAGAGATGGAGAGAGTACAGAGTCGCTGTACCAGAAAGAACTGATTGACACTGAAAAATTCCAGGAAATATCATATGAACAGAAGCCAGTGATAATGAAGGAGGAAGGTAGTAGAAGTTGCATTGAAGACATTGTCAAAAAACAAGGCCCCAGTAATCAATGGGATACCAATTGACTGTTTCAATTAAAAGATACAGCCTTGGATGCACTCACCAGTCTATGTCAGGAAATTTGGAGGACTGGCCAACAGATTGGAAAAGGTCCATATTTGTTCTCACTCCCAAGAAAAGTGATCCAACTGAATGCGGAAAATATTGAACAATATCATGGATATCACATGCAAGTAAAATACTTCAGAAGATCATTTAAAAATGGCTCAAACAATACATAGCTTGGAACTGCAGAAGTTCAAGTAGAATTTAGAAAATGTCATGGCATCAGGGATATCATTGCTGATATCAGATGGATCCTAGCTCAATGTAAGGAATACCAACAGAATGTCTATCTATACTTTATTGACTATGCAAAATCAAGTGCCTGCATGGATCATCAATGTTGTGGCTGACATTTAGAAGAATGGGAATCACAGAGCACTTAACTGTGCTCCTGTGGAACCTATATCTGGACCAGGATGCTGTTGTGCAAATGGTTTCCACTGTATGATTTGGAATTTGCAAGGGAGTGTGTGAGACAGCATTCTCTCTCCATACTTATTCAATCTGTATGCTGTGCAAATTATCTGAGAAGCTGGACTCTATGAGAAAGAGTGTGGCATCAGGATTGGAGGGAGACTCATCAATAACCTGCCCTATGTAGATGACACAATCTTGCTTGCTGAAAGTGAGGGGGCCTTGACCCACTTGTTGCAGAAGGTTAAGGAATGCAGCCTTCAGTATGGATTGCATACCAATATCAGGAGAACAATTATTCTTAGCACTGGACTGATATGCAGTGTCATGATGGATGCAGATGAGATTGAAACTGTCAACACCTTCATCTTGCTTGGATCCACGATTAATATACCCTTCATACCAGCTGTCAGGAAATGAGGAAACCTATTGCATTGGGAAAATCTACAGTTAGGACCTCTCCAAATTATTGAGGAGTAGTGTTGTCAGTTTGAGGACTAAGGTGTGTCTGATTCTGGCCATAGTGGTTTTGATTACTAGCTATGCATCAGAGAGCTGGACAGTGAATAAGGATGACTGGAAAAGAACTGACACCTTTTAGTTTTGATGTTGGAGAAGAACACTGAACATTCCATGGACAGTCAAGAGAACAAACATAAATCTTCGGAAGGGTGCAGCTGCAGTGCTCTGGAGGCAAGAATTATGAGGCTTCACTTTATATACTTTGGACATGTTGCTAGGAGGTGCTATTTCTTGGAGAAGAACATGATTCTGAGAAAGGTGGAGGAGGGTCAACAAAGGAGAGGAAGACCCTCAATGAGGTAGATTGACACTGTGACTGCTGCAATGGGCTCTTGTGTGTCATGAAGTGTGAGGATGGAGTTGGATAGAATAGGGCTCAGCTCCTTTGTTCATAGAGTCATTGGGAGTCTTGGTCAATTAGATGGCACCTAACAATAACAATCCATGAACAAAGAATATTCTTCCTTTACTTAGGGCTTTTTTTGGTTTCTTGAGGTAGTATTTTGTAGTTTTCTATATAAAGATCGTTTGCATCTTCAGTTAGCTTTATTCCCAACTACCTCACTTTGCGGTTGGCTATTATAAATGGTACTGCTTATTCAGTTTCCTTCTCAGGGTTTTCTTTGTTACTGTAGAAAAATCCCATTAATTTTTGTATATTGTTCTCATATCCTGCCACTCTATTGTACTGGTTTACTAGCTGTAAGATTTTTTGTTGAGGCCTCGTGGTTTCTGTGTACACTATCATATCGTATAAGCCTCTTATATCCTTTTCTTGTAATACTGCCCTAGTAAGTACTTCTATTATAATATTGAATAGAAGTGGTGAAAGTGAGCATCCTTATTTGGTTCTTAGGGTGGATTTCTGCAACTTTTCTTTATTGATAATGATGTTAACTCTTGGTTTTGTCTATATATTATTTACTATATTGAATAAATCCCCTTTAATTCCTATCTTATTGAGTATTTTAATTGAAAAGGGGTATTGGATTTTGCCAAAGGCATTTTCTGCATCAATTGACTGGATCACGTGGTTCTTGCTTTTTGCTTTGTTAATGTGATAAATTATATTGACTGTTTTTTCTTATGTTGAGCCATCCTTACATACTTATTGTGAATTCTGCTTGGTCATGATACATTATTTATCTAATATACTCTTAGGGTGCTCTGGTGGCCTAGTGGGAAGAAGCTGTACTACAATCTCAAAGACACAGTTCAGAAAAAAAAAAAAAAAAAGACACAGTTCGTATTGACCAGCTGCCCTACGGGAGAAGAATGGGCCATCTCCTCCTACACAATTAACAGCCTCTGAAACAACACCAGAGAGTCATCTATGGGGCAGTGTCGACTCTAGGGTACACAACCACTACAATATACTCTTGAATACTATTGGCCAGGATTTTGTTGAGAATTTCTGTATTTGTGAGAGATATTAGCCTGTACTTTTCTTTTTTGGTAGTATTTTAGCCTGATTTTGGTAATAAGGTTAGGCTTGCTTCATAAAATGACTCTGGGAATATTCCTTCTTTTCTATTTTTTTAAATAATTTGGGGAGAATTGATGATAGCTTGTCTCTGAACATTTGGTAGAATTCAGCCATGAAGCCTCTGATCCAGGAATTTTTTTGTGGGGGAGTCTCTTTAAGACCTATTCAATGTCTTCTTTTGTGATGGGTCTGTTTAAGTGTTCTGTGTCTGACAGTGTCATTCTGAGAAGGGTGTGAATTCTTAGGAATTTCTCTTTCCTCTAGGTTTTCTAATTTATCAGAGTACATTGTTGTTGTTATATGCCGTCAAGTTGCTTGTGACCCATAGTGACCCTAAGGACAACAGCCCTAAATCCTACTCCATCCTGTGCCAATCATATTGTCTCTGACACACCTACCCCCATTACCCCAGCCACTGAATCAATCTATCTCATTGAGGGTTTTCCTCTAGTTTTGTCCCTATACCCTCTCAAGCATGACGTCCCTCTCCAAGGACTGGTCCCTCCTTACAACATGCCCAAAGTAGGTCAGGTAAAGCTTCAGAATCCTTGCTTCTAAGGAGCAGCCTGGTTTCACCTTCTCTAGGACAAACTTGTTTGTTCTTTTAGCAGCCCATGATATATTTAATACTCTTCTCCAGCACCACAGTTCAAAGGCATCAATTTTCCTTCTATCATCTCTAGTCATTGTCCAGCTCTCTGATGCATAGCAAGTAATTGAGAAGACTATAGTCTGGATCAAGTGCACCTTAGTTTCCAGACTGACATCATTGCTCTTCAGTACTTTGGAGAGGTCCCTGACATCAGACTTTAGCAATGTTAAGTTGTCTTTTCATTTCCTAGAGGCTGGTACCAAGAATGTTGATCGTGGAGCCAAGCAAACTAAAGCTGTTAACAATCTCAAAGTTTTCATAATAATCTGTTATTATAATCTATTTAATTTCCTCTGTTCTGTTGTAAAGTCACCTCTTTATTATTTGAATTATCAGTATCTTCCCTTTCTTTTCTTTTGTTAAGTTTGCCAATGGTTTGTCTATTTTACTGACCCTTTCAAAAAAACCACCTCCTGGTCTTGTTGATGATTTCACTTGTTTTCCTGTTCTCTATGTCATTGATTTCTGCTTATGTCCTTACAATTTTCATTCTTCTAGAGGGTGTAGTGTTAGATAATTGTTCTTTTTCTATCTGATGGACATGTTGAATTAGTTCCTGAATTTTTTCTTCCTTTTCACACTTATGGATTGCCCATCCTTATTCTGTAGAGCAACTACTGGCCTTAAACTGTGGCCTTTGCGATTGTAGTACATCTTCTTGCTACTAGACCACCAGAAGAAAGAAAAAATAAAAAAAAAATTACAAATGAAAATACAACATACCAAAACCTCTGGGTTACACTCAGACAGTCCTGAGAGGGCAGTTCATAGCAATAGATGACCTTTTTATTACTAGCCTGATAGGTTACATTCTATGCCACCAAGACTCCTTAATAATTATCAAATGCCAGGCAATTAATGAAATAAGTTTGATCACTTTAACTGTAATTACGGACAAATTTACATCAATACTGGTTGTATTAAGGGATTCCTAATAAAACATTTCTTTCAAAAAGTGATTATATTAACATTATTATTAATAGTAAACCATCTTACAGAATGTGCATCCTGCCTAGTGGTGTTAGACATTTTCATCCCAAGATTCTGACACCTCCCTTTTCAGAAGGTCATCAGAATAGAGGTTGAAAAAAAAAAAAGAATAGAGGTTGAAGTGTGGCTCCCTTTAATGATGAGAAAGTCAAGGTGAAAAATCTTGCTTTATAAGCAGAGAGACCCACGAAGCACAGGCAGCTTCCTAGGAAGGAGAAGCAACAGCGCATGGCTAGAATAAATAACAGCAATGGAATCCTTAGCGAGCTTAGCAAACTCTTATTTATGAATACACATGAGAAGCTATGTATTTCTCATATGCATCAGAACTCCCAGAGCCCTCAGAAGTAGCTGGGAAATATTTGAATAGTGTATGCAATGCCTGAGAAAATATTTTTTCACTTCTTGGGATGCTGTGTAGTCTGGGGTTGGGAAAAATAACAAAGGATCACATCAGAGAAAGAAAAGCTCAAGATCACCAAGTTCAACACTCTCATTTTTATTAGGGCAAAGTAGACATCTTTCAGGGTAGAAAAAGTTCTTAAAGATCATGTGATCAGATTCCACCACTTTTTTTTTCAGCTTAAAAAATTGAAACAGAAAAAGGTAATGTGATTTTCTGGAGAAGGTAGGTCTGTACTGTTAGCTATTTTGGAAATATTACCACCTAGCTCTGGACCGTCAGTGGTTCTGTGGTAAAATTTTTTCCTTCTATGAAAGGTCTGAGTCCTGACCAGTGTACATTATGCATAGCTATCACCCATCTCTTGATGGAAAATTGCGTGCTGATTTCATGTACTTTATGCACAGCTGTCAAGCTATCAGCTATACCTTGGTGGAGAATTGCTGGTGGATTACTGGTTAAGAATTGCGCTGCCAACTCACAGGTATGTGGTTTGAATCCACCAGCTGCTCTCCAAGAGAAATATGAGCAATCTCCTATTGTGAAATTTGCTATTGTTGTTGATTGCCTTTGAGTCAAGCACAACTCATAGTGACCTTATGAACAAAAGGCCTAAAGCCCCTCTATCAGCATTTACAAAGTTCATTGAATTCCTGGTGGCATGATTTTTAGGAAGTGGATGAAAATCCACTGTAGATTAGTTATGAGTTGGTTTTGACTTGATGACTTAGGCTTTAGTAGATGTTCCAGATAATGACAAAGAAACAAGGCCAGGAGATTTACTTCCAAACATCAGGTCATAAAAACCATATTGATCATAATTGTCAAATCTGCAACTGATCAGGTCGATGGCACAGGACTGGGAAATATTTTGGTTTATTCTGTATAGAATCATTATGAGCTGAAACCGAATGATAGTAGCTAGTTTAAAAGAAGTTTGACTTGCGGAGATTCAGACATTAATAGTTACAGGGATCTGTGGAGCCTTCAGACATTTAGGATTGAAAAGGTATGGGGAGAGGATGCTTTCCTGGTGCACTTCTTTCCTGAGTTTGAACCATGTGTGTTTCCCTACTCTGTTCTGAGTACTGCTTCCTGGTCCAAGTATAGGTTTTGTACAAACACAATCAAGTGTTCTGGGATTTCCATTCTTCTCAGAGCTAGCCCATAGTTTGTTGTGATTGACAAAGTTAAATGCCTTTACAGAGCCAACGAAACACAGACATTATTCTGGTACTCTCTGCTTTCAGCCATTATCAATCTAGCATTAGCTATAATATCCCTAGTACCACAGTCTCTTTTAAACCCAGCTTGCACATCTCGTAGTTTGCTGTTGATGTGCTGTTCCAGTCATTTTTGGATAATTTTCAGCAGAATCTTGCTTGCATGTCATATTAATGATATTGTTCTATAATTTCTGCACTGTTGGGTTACCTTTCTTTGGAATGGGAATAAATACAGATCTCTTCCAATCAGTTGGTCAGGTGGTTGTCTTCCAGATTTCTTGGCACAACTTGGTGAGCACATCCAGGGCAGCATCTGTTTGTTGAAATATGTCAATTGTTATGTCATCAATTCCTGGGACTTTGTTTTTTGCCAATTCTTTCAGAACAGCTTAAACTTCTTTCATCACCACAGGCTCTTACTCAAATGTTGTTTTCATGAAAGTCTGTGTCAACCAATTCCTTTTGGTACAGTGACTTTGTATACGCCTTCCGTCTTCTTTTAATGCTTTCTGGATCATTTAACATTCTGCCCAAAGTATCCTTAAGTATTGCAACTTGAGAATTGAATTTATTCTTTAGTTCCTTCAGCTTAAGAAATACTGAGTGAGTTCGGTTTTGATTTTCTGACTCCAGCTCTTTGCACATTTCTTTCCCCCTTTTATTATTATTATTATTATTATTATTATTATTATTATTAATTTTAATGGAAATTTACAGAGATTTTAGATTTCCATTCATTCATTGTTGCACTTTTCTTCCTGCCCACCCCTCCCCTTCAGTTCATTCCTCTCTTTGAAAAGTAAAAGAAAAATTCTTTCACTGTTATATAATCCCTCCGTGAAAGTCCACTATGCAGCCTTCATTCTGAACTCTTGTCATGACAATAATATCTAATCATTTATACCTTCTAAACAGTTCTCTCTAATACTTTGTCTTCCACGCTGCCTTTGGAAATCTTCTGTTCAGCTCCTTAACATCTTGATTTCTTCCCTTTGCTTTGGTTTCTTGGTGCTCTAGTGTAATATTCAGAATCTGGACTGACATTCTTCTTCGGTCTCTTTTTCTTCCTCTGCCTTTGTAATATTTTGCATTCTTCATGGATGATATTTTTTATATCCTTCCACAGTTCATCTGGTTGTTACTCATTGGTGATCAAGGCCTCAAACCATGAGGTACCTGAGACAGTTTTGAAATTTGAATGTGATAGACTTAAGTTAAAATTTTGATTCCTGTTGATTTAATTTTCTTTAACTTCAGCTTGAACTTGCAGATGAGTAGTTGGTGGTCTCTTCCACAATCAGCACCTGGCCTAATTTTCACAGCTAATATTGAGCTTCTCCAGTGATGATTTCCACAGATGTAATCGATCTGATTCCTATGCATACTGTCAAGTGAAATCCATGTGTATATTCTGTGTTTCTTAGAAAAAGTATTTGCCATGAATAAATCATTAAATGTACTATATTCTATCATTCTATCTTCCGCTTCATTTCTGTCACCAAGTCCATGTTTTTCAATTACTAATCCTTCTTCCCTGTTCCCAAATTTTGCATTTCAGTCACCCATTTTTCTTAATGCATCTTGATTACATGTTTGATCAATTTCCGACTGCAAACATTGGTAGAAATCTCCTATTTACTCTTCTTTGGTTGCAGTTGTTATTGCACATATTTGCATAATAGTGGTATTGGGTTTCCTTGTATGTGTATGGATATTATTCTGTCACTTATCCTGTCACTCACAATGTTGTATTTCAAGATGGACCTAGAAATGACTTTTTAAATTATTAAAGCAACCCCACTTTTCCTCACTTTTTCATATCCAACATAGTTGATCATATGATTATCTGATTCAAAATGTCCCATGCCAGTCCATCTCATTTCACCAATACCTAGTATGTCAGTATTTACGAGTTCCATTTCTTCTTAGCAATATCCAATTTTCCTACATTAAAGCTTCTCACATTCCACTTTCCAAACACTAGTGTCTACATAAAACTGTTGCTCCTTCTTTGTGTTTCCATATTTGAGGCCTCAGCCTCAGTTGCCATATTTGCTAGTCTAAGGATGTTCAAACTGTAGCTGACTCTGAGAAGAATGGGAATCCCAGAACACTTGATCATTCTAATGCGAAACCTATACTTGTACCAGGAGGCAGTCATCAGAACAGAGCAAGGGAACACTGCATGGTTCAAAATTGTGAAGGGTATATGCCAGGGATGCGTCCTATCTCCATTCCTTTTCAACCTGTATGCAGAACAAATTATCCTGGAGGCTGGGCTCTATGAGGAGAAATGTGGGGTCAAGATTGGTGGAAGATCTTTGAACAATCTGCCTTATGTAGATGACACAATCCTGCTTGCTGAAACTGAGGAGAACCTGAAGCACTTGTTGCAGAGGGTCAAGGATTGCAGCCTCCAATATGGATTGAGGCTCAATGTCAAGAAGACAAAGATTCTCACCACTGGACCAACTGGCAGCATCATAATGGATGGTGAAGAGATTGAGATTGTTCACAGCTTTAGTTTGCTTGGCTCCATAGTCAACACTCTTGGCACCAGTAGCCAGGAAGTTAAAAGCCATATTGCCATGGGAAAGTCTGCTGTTAGGGACCTCTCCAAAGTACTGAAGAGTAACAGTGTCTCACTAGAGACTAACGTGTGTCTGATACAGGTCATGGTCTTTGCAATCACTTGTTATGCATCAGAGAGTTGGACAATGACCAAGGAGGTTAGAAGGAGAATTGATGCCTTTGAGAACTGGTGCTGGAGAAGAGTATTGAGAGTACCATTGACTGCTAGGGAAACAAACAGATTCATCCTGGAAAGTGTTAAACCAGCTGGCTCCTTGGAGGCAAGGATTCTGAGGCTCTGTCTAACATACTTTGGCCATGTTATAAGGAGAGACCGGTCCTTGGAGAAGGACATCATGCTTGGGAGGGTGGAGGGACAGCGCAGGAGGGGAAGGCCCTCTATGAGGTGGATTGATTCAGTGACCGGGGTAACCGGGATGGGAATGTCAGAGACAGTGTGATTGGCACAGGACAGAGCAGAGTTTAGGGCTGTTGCACACAGGGTCGCTATGAGTCGCAAGCGACTCAATGGCACATAACAACAGCAACAAGGATGTTCTGTTGTACATAGGGTTTTTAGAGGCCTGTTATTTCAGAAGTGGATAGTCAATCTTTCTTCCTAGTCTGTGTTAAGTTGAACGCTCAGATTTAGAATAGTATCTGGCAAGTATTTTACAGAAAGGAGCAGATGAAGAACATTTCTTCAATTACAGAAGTAACTAATAGATTCAGTGTTGCTACCCACCCTTGGCACATGTGTCTTGACACCCCTTCACACACACACTTTTCCCTACTCTACCAGCATCCCTTTTCACTCCCACCTGCACCATTCAACAACTCTCTCCCCCTATCCAGCCCTTGGTGTGATGGATTATGGCTTCTGTGATTCCGACCACCTTACGTTGTTGCCAGTTTCTTTTGAGTTTAGGAGTGTCTAAGTCCAAGTTGCAGATACTAGGATCTGGGAAGGCTTCCTATCTCAGACAGTTCTGAAGAATGTCCTTTGTCTTGAACTTCTGCTCCAGGACTGACTCCTCATGGCTTGGTGCCTCTTCTCTCCCATTTGCTTCCAACTACTGACACAATTTGATAATTTCCATCTTCTGTTAGATCACCTTTCTTGCATGTGTGTCATTTCAGTTCTAAGTAATTATTACTAAATTTAATCATTTCTGTTTAGATTCAGTGAAGTAATGCAAAACCATAACTGGGCAAGAATCCAAAATATAAGTATATTGATTAAGGACATATTTGAGAAAACTTCTCCAATTTTTTTAAAGCTTGCTTCCTGTTTTCTGGAAGATATTATGCTAATTAAGATGATCAGGTGTTAGCACAAAAGACAAGCACCATATGAAATATATAAACACGAAATAGAGTTAGAAATTATGGAAAATTCTCTTCCGGTTGAGGGGACCAGAGAAAGCCACTTGGAAAGCAGGACATCATATTTCTGAAAACTGACTAAAAATATCAAATGGGAAATATGAATAAGTATGGAGGATTTTTTTTAAGGTAAAAGAAGTTAATGAGGAAAAATGTTGATCATAGTAACAAGATTGATCCAAATAATTTATTCAACACTTACTGTGTTACTTGGATTCCTCATAAAGTTATTATGGCAATTTTATGAACTATTTATTATTTTTCACAGTCATTTAAGCAATGAGGAAACCTATGTTCAGGAAGGTAATAACTTGCTCAAGTTTAAACAGTTTTTATGTAATTAGACCTCAGCTCGGTTTGATTTTAAAACTTTGGCTCACTGACCCTGTGTTTCTCCAGATTTTTCATGAAGTGAGGAAAAGGCACTTGGTGTTTAGGAAAAGTGCAGGAGTCAGAATCACTCTAGTGGGGCTCTGAATCCAGAACAGTGCAGTCACAGTTGACCCAGTTAATTCCCTTGTTGTTGTTGTTGTTGGCTGCCAGCAAGTCAACTCTGACTCATAGTGACCTTATGAACAGTGGAGCAAAACCACGTCTTGTCCTGTGCCATTCTCACAATCCTCACCAAGCTCAAGCTCATGGTTGCAGTCGTTGCCTCAGTCCATCTCGTTGAGGTTCTTCTTTATCACTGACCCACTTCTTTTCCAAACATTGAAGTCTTTTTGCAAAGACAGTTCCGTCCTGACCACACGCCCAAAGCACACGGCGAAGCGTCACCATCCTTGCCTCTAAGGAGCATTCTGGCTACACGTAATGACAGACTCGTTCTTCTGGCGATAGATAGGATATTCAGTACTCTTCCCAAAGTCAATGGTTTCAGACCCGAGTCTCACTCCCTCATCTCTTAACTGTGGGACCAAAGTTCTACTCCCTAGATATTTTTCAGCTATTAAAATTTAAGAAGTTTGGGAAAATACAAATGGCCAAGGCAAAATATATTTCCTTTAATAAGTACATATTAGCAATTGCAAAGTTTTGGGAAAGTGCTTGGATTCAAAGCTTTGTGATTCTATTAACTCATATGGATATGTGGAAAAGCCTAATATTGCTTAAATGTTGATTTAAAATTATTTTTATTAAGGATGTGTGAAGTCTGGCTTCTGTTTCTCAATGGCCTCCCACAGTATCCAGCCAAAATATACTGGAAGCAATTTTTTTCCCTCATTCTTCTTGTGTGAAGAGTTGCATTTGGGATACTTAACACCTAAGTGATCAAAAAGTAGTACTCAGCATCTGCTAACTGAAATGAAATTCACTTTCTGAGAAGATCAGAGCTCTCTGTGATAAATATCCATCTCTGAATCTATCTACAGGCTAAGCTGCAGCACCCCTAGGAAGTGCCTCACCAGCTTTGTCCTTGAATCTTGTCTCTGTCATTTCCCTTCAGTGAAGAGGAAAGGCCTAATAGCCGTCTGGAATCTTTATGTGAAGGTTAATAATTATCCTTTGTATTTTTGCTGCTTGTGCCATTTGAGGAAAGCTTCCTGGTTGACTAGGATGTGTTGCCTGAGGGCTCAGTGGTGTTTCTTAATCTGACAGTCACAAAAAATACAGACAAAGATCTTACTGGTTTGATTCAAGAACAGCATTTTCCAGAGGCTAGAGGTCCAGCTCCATGGTCTAGTGACTTCCCTGGCACCTGAGAGCGGAGAAACCAAGACTTGTGTCTGAGAATTCTCTGCCACAGGCTGCCCAGCCCACTAGCCAAGGAAGGGCAGCATTAGTTCTAGGCAAGGAGGCAAAAAGGAAATATTTACACAGAGTTCTCGATGGCAGGGATGTTGTCTATGCAAACAACTGGCTGAAGATGATATTGTTGTTTGGAAGAAAGCAATCTGTTTTGTTGTCTTAAATAAATACCGCGAGGGCTCCCTCTACTTGGAAAGAACTTGGGTTGTGTTCCACATGGGTAGGTTTCAATAGCTGGGCAGTACAGTGAGCTCTGAGTTTGAGCCAGAAAACTCTCCTGCAAGCCTCACCCACTCCTTTTGTTGAAAGTCCTCAGAAAACTCCAACATCTAAGGACCAAAGCTGCTAGTCAAAAAATGGGTAAAATACTTAAGGCATTGGTAATTTGGCAGCATCTGACACAGCCCGGGCATTCATTAAACCTGTTTGTTTGAATTGATGACTATTGTCTCAGTGGCACAAACATTTTAAAGGGTAGGCTACTAACGAAACCATTGACCATCACAGCCCAGGGGTCACTGAAAACACTGTGGAGTTAAGTTCTACCTTAACACACACAGTCACCATGAGTAGAAACTGACTTGATGAAAACTGGCTTAATTGTGATTTTTGTTTTCACTGAACGTTGCTTACCTTTTGAATCATGTATATTACATAAAAGCGTGAGTCCTTTGCCTTCCTTCTCTTTTCTACGATCCAAAATACTTTGTCCACCATGTTCTTCTGGCACAGGGCTGTACTGAGTCAATCCTAGAACTTCTCATTATTATTTTTTTCTTCAGTGTTGCCTTCTCTGTCTAATCATTGTCACCTCCCTCTATCTCACAACCACAGAGACAACCACAAATCAAATAGCCCATCATCACAAATCAGGAAGTCAGTGAGGCAGCATTTTTTGAGCTTTAAGGATTTAAAGAAAGCTAGCAGCCAGGAACTAAAAAAAAAAAAGTATTGTCATGGGAAAGTCTGCGGTTAGGGACCTCTCTAAAGTACTCAAGAGCAACGGTGTCTCTCTGGAAACTAAGGTCCACCTGATACAGGTCATGGTCTTTGCAATCACTTGTTATGCATCAGAGAGTTGGACAATGACTAGGGAGGATAAAAGAATTGACGCCTTTGAGCTGTGGTGCTGGAGAAGAGTAATGAATGTTCCATTGACTGCCAAGAAAATGAACAGATCCATCCTGGGGAGGGTTAAACCAAGCTACTCCTTGGAGGCAAGGATTCTGGGGCTTCGTCTGACACACTTTCGACATGTTGTAAGGAGAGACAGGTCTTTGGAGAGGGACATCATGCTTGGGAGGACGGAGGGACAACACAGGAGGGAAAGACCCTCTGTGAGGTGGATTGATTCAGTGACTGGGGTAATCGGGATGGTTGTGTCAGATGCAATGCGATTGACATAGGATAGAGCAGGGTTTAGGGCTGTTGTACAAAGGGTCGCTATGAGTTGCAAATGACTCAATGGCACATAACAACAACAACAACAACATCTTTTCATTCAGGAGATTTGCAGGTCAGGTAATAAACTGAGCAACTGTGAATCATATCTCCACTCCCATCCACTCACAACATCACACAGATGAGTTCTCTATCTTCTCTCAAACTCCAGCTTTGCCAATGCTGGCTTCTTCCTTCAGTCTGTGGAGTAATGACACCGATGTTAGATGTGATCAAATACACACGTCTTCTGTTACATCCAAGGCAGGCTATTTGAGTGATCGATGAAATGAAATGAAACAGTGTAAATAAAAGAAGATGTCCTAGAGAAGGTGCTGTCACAGTGTGGAGTATCTGAGGGGTGTGTGTCCTTCAGCACTGCCCCCCCATTCCCATTCTACTTCAAGCCTTTCTCCTCTCTCCTTCCACAGAAGTAGCTGGCCTCTGTAAAATCCCCATCCTTCACTCCTATTCCTTTACCTCACTGGTAAACACAAAGCACAAATTCTTGAGATTTGTCTTTGCCTGAGAAAAGAGGCAAGGAGTTTAATGTTTTATGGGAAAACTATGAGGTGAAAGCAGTGAAGCATTATTGAGACAAAATGATTTCATGAAGCCTAAAATAAAAGATGCTGAACTTTGGCCATTCCTACACTGTCTTCTTGACGTTGTTGTTAGGGATCATCGAGTGGGCTCCAACCCATAATGACCCCGTGTAGAACAGAAGGAAACCCTTCCAGTCCCGCACAATCTCTGATATGTCTAAGCACATTGTTCCGGCCTCTATGACAATCTATCTTGTTAAAGTTCTTCCTTGTGAGGAGGTCTGGGGACCTAGTGGCAAGAAACTGCACTTCAGTCCCAAAGGCACGTGGTTTAAATCCACCAGATGCTCTGCTGGAGAAGGAGGGGCAATCTCCTGTACCAGTTGGATGTGATTCGATGGTGTTGGTGGTTGCCAGGTGCTGTCGAGTGGCTTGCGACTCATAGCGGCCCTATGTACAACAGCCCTAAACCCCGCTATGACCTGTGCCAATTACACTGCCTCCGACACACCCACCCCAATTACCCCAGTCACTGAATCAGTCCACCTCATAGAGGGTCTTCCCCTCTTGAGCTGTCCCTCCAACCTCCCAAGCATGATGTCCCCCTCCAAGGGTCAGTCCCTCCTTACAGCATGTCCAAAGTATGTTAGACGGAGCCTCAGAATCCTTGCCTCCAAGGAGCAGCCTAGTTTAATCCTCTCCAGGATGAACTTGTTCATTTTCTTAGCAGTCCCTGGTACCCTCAATACTCTTCTCCAGCACCATAGCTCAAAGGCTTCAATTCTCCTTCTAGCATCCCTAGTCATTGTCCAGCTCTCTCTCTGATGCATAGCAAGTGATTTGATGGCATACACACACACACACACACAATTTTTTTTAAAAAGGTCTTCCTTTTTTTAATGGCCTTGTTATTTTTCTAAGAATGATGTTGTTATCCAGAGACTGGTACCAGATGACATGCCCATGGTGCATGTGAAGAAAAGTCACCATTCTTGCATCTACAAATCACTCTGGCTGCACTTTTTCCAAGACAAAATTATTTATTGTTTTGACAGTCCAGAGTATATCCAATATTCTTTGACAGCATCACAATTCAAAGACCCCAGTTCTTCAATCTTCTTATTCAGTGTCTTCTCCTATAGTTAATATTAATTTCTGTTGTCAGGTTAGCTTGTTAAAAACACATGCTAAAGCAGCCCACACAAGATTGGATAGAAAGTGAATAAACATTAATGTACCAAGGCTTAGTTGCCAGGGGAAGTATTCACTTTGTCCCTGAGGAATAGCCTTGCATTATCATTCCACACAAACAAGAATCTGTTCAAAGGCTCTCACCAGGCAAGAGGCTGTTTTTGCAGCACATGACAGAGTCAGGATGTGATTCTGTGAAGACGGTGAGGCTGTGAATGAGGCCTAGACTTGCGTCACCTGAGAAGGCCCAGCTGCAACTCTCTGTTACCTAATCAAAGGAAGGGGAAGAACGCCTTCAGCAACCCCCTCAAGCAATGCCCCCAAGCAAGATGCTAGGGTCTTAGTGCAGAGCAAGTCTGGGAGAACAAGACCTGTATGGACTGCAGAAATGAAGAACAAGACCTGTTGCCAGTTCCTTCTTACCAGTTCTTTGGAGAATGGAGAAGCAGAAACCATTATCAGGATCCAGTAACTATCTTTGAGAATAGTCCCTCGTGCTTACTCTGCCTCTCCTGCTACAGGCCTTTTGAGAGTTTGAGTATGCTGTTGATTCTGGCAGGCACAATCGTCTTCTTCCTTTTTCCTACTCAACACTCAATTGTGCCTTCACTGGTACACGTTATCTCTTTAGGAAGCAATCCCTCGACCCTGGGAAAAACGATATTTTTTTAAACTTCTGTCACTATAAACATTATTATTTTTAAATGTGTTACACAATTCAAGTGAGAATTCAATGATGATTTGGAGAAGTGACCAGAGAAAACATTCTTTAACTGTGAGGTCAATTCTTCTCAACAGATCATTTTGCTTTCTAAGCTAAAGAATTAGTTAGCTGAGTACCTACATATAGAAGCTTGATCTTCCATAATTTAGACTTCTCTCTGACTGGTTAAGTCAAGTTCTGGTGCCAGAATTATGAATAATTACATAAGAAGCTGAGTATTTAGAAACTTTATTCTCATTTTTCTGAAAAGGCCTTCAAACATTCTTCCTCTTTCCAAAGGCATATCTGTGTAAGACCAGGTTTTCTTCATATATTTTAACCAAAACAACATATTGTAACAGTTTCAATGCAGAAGAAGGCATAAGACTCTAGCTTATGACATAAGAATCTTGGCCAGGTATTAAAATGATTTGCAAAAAAGACTTTAAAATACTACTCTTATTTCAGAAACTACGACAAACTTACATAAAAATGTGTTAATTTTGTTAAAATGGAGAAGAGGTTTCTTGCTATATTTAAATGAGTGGATGCTGAAATAATGAAAACTGTTCCATTTTTCATTTTTAAAATTGCAGATGTAAACATACATAGTCCATTGACAAATAAGTTCTCAAAACTTTGAAAAATGTAAAGGAGATCTGGGGCCAAAAAAAGTTTGAGGACAATTTCTATAGAATCTTTCTTTTTTAAAAAAAATAAGATGAAACTACAGCCATAAATAGAAAGTACATAATATATCGCTATACAACTAAAAAGAAATAATAAAGCAAATGTCCACATAAATTCCACTGTGATCAAGAACATTATAAACAAGAAGCTCCCTGACAACTTTTCCCCAATCACGTTCTCCTCCCTTCTGTCTTCAATACATTCTTAAACTTAATTTGCACTTATATATGTTTACTTGGGAACTTTGGTGACTTAAGTCGTAAGAGCTGTGCTGCCAACCCAAAGACATATGATTAGAATCCACCAGCTGCTCTGCAGAAGAAAGATGGGTAATCTCCTCCCACATGATTTACTACCTCTGAAAACCTGCTGGAGGATCAGCTACGAGTTGGTCCTGACTTGACGGCACGTACCAACGACGGATCTTCAGGGGAAGTTCTGGTGGCCGCGCCTGTAGAGGGTTGCGTCGCTGACCCAAAGGCAGAGCCTCTCAGAGAGTTTGAATTCACCAGTGGTTTCACGGAATAAAGATGAGCAGTCTCCTCCTGTGCCACTGAAAGCCTTTCCCAAATCTGTTCTAACTCCACGGCAGTGAATTTGCAGTAGTTTGTTTTGCTTCCGTTTCAAGTGATGAAACTCTGTGTGGCAAATTCTTAAGTATAAGAGCAGGGTCCTGGGTATAGCTAAAGGATTGAAGACGGTGGGTTTAATTGACTTACAATTCACTTTGCCTTAGAGGGTATATTAACACTTTATATAGAGGTTATCTTCTCTTGGATTACCGCTGGGCTGGCCTTGGACTTCAACTTGTGACCTCCACCCTCCATCACACACACACACACACACACACACACACGCACACACACACACACACTGTTGCTATCATGTCAATCCTTGCATATGACATTCCTATGTGTTGCAAGAACAGAAGTGAGTCCCATAGGTGTTTGATGGCTGGAGCCTTTGGGAACCTGATCACCAGATCTTTCTTCCATTGAGCTACTCGGAGGATGTATGGCATTTAGCTTGCTTTCAGGTGTAAACCATTTATGCCACCCATGGACCTCCACTTTCTATCCAAAACTCAACCTCACAGGGACCTCCAATAGGTGTCTGAAGCCATAAATCTTTAGGGAAGAAACTACTTGTACTTCTTCCAAGGATCAGCTAGTGGATTCAAACTGTTGACCTTTTGATTAGCTGTTTGGCATGTTACGTGCTATGCCACCTGACCTTCATAAAACCATCAAAATCAAACTTCAAATTCTCAGAGATTGGCAAACAAGCCTTTTTTTTCCCTTTTCATGTGCCATTGAATCAGATCCAACTGGCACAGGAGAAGATTAGCCCTCCTCCAGCAGATCATCTGGCGGATTCAAACCAGGTACCGTCCGGATTGCAGCACCACTTCTTGCCACTAGGCCACCAGAGCTCCCTATCAAATAAGCATTTTTTTTTTTAAAAAAAAAAGACAAAAAGAAAACTGTCTGAGTTTCTGTTTCTATTTCATATCTTGCTCTTCAGTGCTGTTAGAAGTATTTTAAATATATTTTAGGTGATTTTAGATGTTTTCAGTGGAAGGTTGGGCCTGATTACTTGCCACAGCACACAGTGATATAGAACTCTCTTCTGTATTAATATTGAGCCTCTATAAATGCAATGCATGCTAATAGACGTGCTTGAGGTTTTAGAGACTTGATGATATTCAGTATTTTTCTAAGATTTTAAAAACAGCACCTCAACTCGTAAATATCTTGAGGGAATTTATTCATTTATTCATTCTCTCTCAGTTGTGAAAAGAATTTTAAGCATTGTGTCTTCGGAATGCTATTCACAATCTCCCCAAACATTCTCCTGGCCTCTAAATTATATAGCTCAATATCCAGCAGTGTTTATCTATAGTTGCGGTAGTTTGCTCTTTGACACAATGAAACTCACTTGTGGTTTTGTCACCATTCACTGGGTCCAGTAAAATTCCCTTGTATTCCACATTCATTTCTTACTTTCATAAGTTGAACACTGCTTTAAAATTTCTGCATCTCTCCTTTCTCCTTGACATTTATTTATTATACCAAACTAAGAGAGTACTGATCACCCATGGTTTGAAATCCTTCATCAATCTGAGGGGCCATTATCTTTACCTGTGACACTTCCCTGTTCTTGATAAATCAGCATCTCTTCCAGTCACCAGGTGAGTGCAGGAACTGTCTCATTATGACTCCGATTTCATGATAGATTTTTGAGGAAATCCTTTGGAAGGTGTTTGCATAGATTATATTTACTGAGTTCTTTACCTATGAATTTAGTTGCTCTCATTAAACTCTTAAATGTGTTTGTTGGGACCTAGGACTTCCCTTTTCCCCTATTGTTGTAACTGGATGCTGTCAAGTTGATTCTGACCCACAGTGGCCCTAGTGGTGGAGAAGAGCCCCCTGTATGGTTGTCCGGGCTTTAATCTTTATGGGAGAGCTCCAAGTCTTTCTCCCACACGTTGACTGCAGGGGTTTGAACCACTAACTTTTTGGTTAGCAGCTGAACACTTAACTGTTTGCCATCACAACTCTTATTTGCGCCAAAGGTAATATTTTCTTAAATATCCAATAGTGTTATCATTTTTATAGTCTACTAAATTAGAAATTAATAGCTCAGTATCTGGGCTTCTAAACGGGATCTAGTACATAAAAATATCTTGGAGCTTGTTCTCCAGAAAATCCACACAGTATGCTGCCACCATGGTTTCATAGTTGTTGTTGTGGTTGTTGTGTGCCATGTGTAGGAACTGACCCATAGTTGACCCTCCAGAGGATTTTCAGAGACAGTAAATCACATGGCTAAAGATTGTCCATCCATCTCCTGTGGATTTGAACCGCATGCCTTTGGGATGGCAGTATAGCTTCTTACCACTAGACCATCAGAGCTGCCCTCACAGTCATTAGATACTCAAAGCTGCAACTCATTGCCATTGATTCCAAACTGACTCATAACTGACCTTCCTGTGGATTTCAGGGGCTATACATCAAACCAGAGAAAATCGACCATATTTCTTCCAAGAAGGAGCTGGTAGATTTGAACCACTTACATCTGGGTGGGCAGATGAACCACTTATTCACTAGACCACCAGTGAACCCTCAGTAATCACTTCGGCTCTTTATTATGGGTCTCTTGTGTCCATATCTAATAGTATTAAGACATGACTATATTATTTGTATAACTACCAACTTCTACCACTTTTCGAAAGGAAGTTTGTTTGATCAACATTTTTTGTCTGCTTCTACATCAATATAGCAAGATCAGATGGAGTTTAAAGTCCATAGTTATCCAGGGACCTTTTGGGAAAGGGCTGCATCAATATCTTCTCTTAAATGGCACCTGGAATGCAGACCTCTCCAGAGTGAACAACTGTGGCATTTCTTTCAGCCTTGTAATAGCACACAAGCCACCCTAGCATGCCATGCTGACAAGGGGCAACTGGACATAATAATAGCTTCCAAGCATTAGTTGGAGGAGTTGATGAGACAAATAATAACAGTTTAGTATATTAATGAACTAGACTAATTAGGAAACAAAATGAAATATTTCTTCAGAGAAGCAATATAAATAGTGTAGAGGTAATAAGAGTGCAAAGCCCAAGATCAGTGTTTGATGGAGAATCTTTATAAAAATGATCCATTTTTCAATGTCAGTAATGATAATATGAGCAGGGTTCAGATCTGTTGTTCACAGAGTCACAATGAGTCATACTCCACTTGATGGCACCTAACAACACCAATAACCACAATAATAGTAGAAGCAGCTTATTGCTTTTGGGAGCCTTTAAGTGGATCTTGACTCGTTGCCACCCTAAAAGACCCTTTAAAAAAGAACTGCCTCACCAGGGTTTCCTAGACCATAGGAACATTTTTCTCCTGCAACAGCTATACTTTTGCATGACTTTTCGTTCAGATGGCTTGGCAAACAAAACACAATTACCTGGAGAAGGTGAGCT
The DNA here is from genome assembly GCF_000299155.1 of Elephantulus edwardii. Classification (NCBI taxonomy): domain Eukaryota; kingdom Metazoa; phylum Chordata; class Mammalia; order Macroscelidea; family Macroscelididae; genus Elephantulus; species Elephantulus edwardii. The sequence goes on from NW_006399852.1 coordinate 11,294,307, forward strand.
GTTCTTTTGCTTGTAGGCTTATGATGTAGAACACCTGTGACGGGGGGAAAATAATTTCCTTCTGAATGGCTCTTCACAGATTGTTTATATCATAGCTGCAGCTTGAGTTATTAAGGTAAGCCTTTTGCAACTACTCAAGGACCCCAGGAAGACAAAGGGATCAGGCCAGTTGCAGAGCTGAAAATCTGTTGCAAGACTATTCACTTCCTGACCAGAATTTGATCTAGAAGACATTCATGCTGGAGGAAGTAAGTAAGCCACAAGGGGCACCTATTTTCTCTGCAAAAACCTTCAAATTGTTAAGTTCCCACAGTGCTCTTTCTCTAACTTTTCCTTTCAGAGCAGAGTATGATAAATATGCAGAACATTGGTCAATATTATATAGAAGGTGAAGGTAAAGAAGGATCAGAAGACTGAGAAATAAGGGAGAGGAGGTTGAAAAGACCAGAACCAATGAAGAAAATCTGTGTGGCAGTAAAATGCCTCCGTTTCTTCTAAGGGCTGGTTTAGCAAGAGGCCTAGATACCCTGCTCTGTATTCTAATGGGGGTGCAAGGGAATGCAGTTGGTAAAGCTGGAGAGATTTGGATTACATACTAGAAGAAATCTTGCTGAGAAAGGTTACGCTAAGACACACACACACACACACACACACACACACTCCAAAAGTGTGGCCACCCAAGTCACTAAAAAGAGTTCTTTCTGGAGGGTTGATGGGACCACGGGGAGTTGGAGAGAAGCCAATAAAAATTACTCTTGGCCCCATGTACAAATAACCCTTCAACACTGCAAATTACAGCTTTGTCAGTAATAGCCAAATCCCTCATTTTCCTGTTTGGTTTTTTTTATTTTGCTTTGTTTTAATATATATTACATAAAGGGTAACTCTCTATGCCTGAGTTTTCTGCCTATCTCAATTTTCCAATCAATGCTGACATAAACTAAGCCCATCATAGTGTTAAATGGGTGTGTGAGGATACTTTCTACAAAAAGCGATGGCTGAATTTTGGTCAGAAAAGATCCTGTTAGAGCCCACGTAGGCTTAATACTCGATTGTATTAAGTTACATCAGCAATTTCTACCAGCTTCTTTATGATTCCATATTTTATGCATTGACGTTTAACCCAAATAAAATTTTCTATAGAAAATAATTTAATAGGGAGCTCTGGTGGCCTTAGTGACAAGAAGCTGCACTGCAATCCTGAGATGAGATGCTCTGTGGGAGAAGAGGGGCAATCTCCTCCTGTGCCGGGAGGACCTGATTCGATGGCACACAATGGGGTGGGGAGGGGGTGGTGTTAAAAAAAAAAACCCAACCAAAAACCAAACACCAAACCACAAAACTTAACAGAGGAGATACACTCTAAAATAATGGACGTTAAATAATTTTCAACGTTTCAATTCTTTTCATTAGAAGACATTTTTATGTAAGGGTTCACTACAAAGAAAAGAGACATGCTGAAGTTCCTTGTATTCAAAACTACACTATTTATCTAAACTCATTACTATTGAGTTGACTCTGACTCGAACTCTCCACTGGATTATTAAGGCTGTAAATCTCAACAGAAGCCTCACCTCATCTTCCTCCCTCAGAGCAGCTGGTGGATTTGAACCACCCACCATGTAATGCACTACAGGAAAGCTTTAGATAAAGTAAGCTACTTGCGTGTAATGTGTCAACTTGGTTAGGCTAATCTACATTTCCTAGAACTCTTGGTGTTGCACGTTATGAGCTAGGTTGGGGGCGAGGGATATTCTTGAAAGATTTAGAGTGAAGGGAACCTGTCATTCAGGTTCATTGTTGCTGAGGTACTTCCTCACCTTGTTGGTGAACAGCTGAGTTTGCAAATGCTTTCCCCTAGTTCCTCTTTCACATTCTCTCAGTCTTGCACCAGGTGTGTGTGCTTACCTCTACGAAGAAGGACATTGGCTTCAGGAGGAGGGGACACACACTAACAATGCCAGGGGCATAAGTGCTGTCACGGATTTCAGTCCGTCTTTGTGGACTGGGCTGTAGGTTGTACTCATAGTCCAGCTTGTTCCTGCTCTCCCCACTTTACAACTATCTTCCTTCCCTGTTTACTTGCTCTCTGAACCATGATTCCCAGGATTTAAAATGGAGACAACAGCCTTGCAGAGCTGCTTAAACAAGACCCTATGATTGTACAAGGTCAACTCCCCATAACAAATCACTTAAAACATATTCATGTGTACAGATCTTCATACGCTTCTCTGCTGAGCTCTCACTGGTGCCAAAACTCTTCCAAAAAGGTTAGAAACCAGGCAAACACTTAAGAAAATGAGCAAATACTTCCACTGAGATGAGACCTGAGCAATCACTAGACTCCTGATCCTTCAATAATCAAATCACTTCCTTAAACTTCATTTTGGCCAAACCAAGAGAGCTGAGCTGATACTCGAGGACATTTGGTATTTGCTTTTAAGTACTGATAGAGAAATGCTCCTTTCTCATACAAGTTCAAATTTTCCATAAATGCAAGCCCCTGGCTTCGTTAGAAGGCAGATTTTATAATGCTCATATGGTTCAAATTAGTGATGAATGGATGGAGGAAAGTGGTGATAACTATCAGACTGACTTCCTGTACTCGGATGTGCCAAAATCAGAAAACAAGGAAGTCATATAGATGGTGCAGGCATAGCTGGCCTCTTTCTCTGCTGTGGGAAACCATGACTTCTCACAGAGAGTAGAACAGGAAATCAAGCACAGAATAATATGCAGAATTCATAGTGGACATACAAACGTCTATATACACAGAGAGAGAGAAAGACACAGAAACAGAGACAGAGAGAGAGAAAGAGTGAGAGAGAGAGAGGGTAATGTTGTGTGTTGTTGTTGTTATGTGCCATCGAGTCGCTTGCGTCTCAGAGAGGGTAATAGCTAATATTATTGCATCACGTTGCAATTGCACGTTGCTTAATTAACCCAATTGTTGTTTTTAGGTGCCATTAAGTTGACTACAACTTAGAGCAACTCTGTGAATGATAGATCTGAACCTTACACTGCCCTGCACTTTCCTCATGTTCTCTGCCATGTTCAGACTCATTGTGGTAGTCTCAGCCAGGTAACGCATGGGTAAGTAATATTGTGCTTATTTGTCAGAGAGGAAAATAGGGCACAGTCAGTCATTGGATCAAGTAGAAACTGACTCTTAACTGACTCTCTCCTGTTAATTGATTCGGGGGATGATTGCTTATCTTTCTTCCTCACAGTTGTGGATGGATTTCAACTCCTAGACAAGGGTGTCTTTTGGTTGGCAGCACAGCTCTCTGTGGACTGTGCTAAACAAGGCTCTCTCTCATTCTCACTGCCGACAAGTACAGGACAATTTCTAGCTGACCCTGTTGCAGATTTTCTGAGGCTGGAAAAATACAGGAGAAAATAGCCCATCTTCCTTAGAGCAGCTGGTGGATTCAAACTCTCTGCCTTTGAGTTAGCAGCACAGTTCCCTACTGACCAGACCATCAGAATTTTAACAAGGCATGGTGGGCTTAAAGAACTTAACAAGGCTGCATAGAGCTCCATGGTGAAGCTGGAATCTGGTACCCACCGCCGTCCAGCTACAAGGGTTCCTACCAACACACTTACATACCTACCAACTCCATTCACTGTGTCTTTCCTGTGTGCACTAGATGTGGGTGTGTGGGTGTGTGGATTGACAGTCACACTCCATCACACTTCATAATTTGGCTACCAACTGCCTTTTCCATTTTAACTCTCATGTCTTTCTAAAATCTTCCTTATGTTATAGCAACATTGTTCTAGGTCCTATTGGGGGGTACATAGAAGAGAGGGTTTGATCTTCTTTCCCCAGTTAAAGGTTTTGTTCTCTAGGGATTCTGGCAGGTCTGGACTCTGCTTTGCCAGCCTTCACCATGAAGAGGAAGTTTCTGAGTCTTTTTATCTGGTTTCATCTTTCTTTTGAGTTCCCACTGAAGTGATTGGAGAAATGGCTACAGGCAGGTGTTAAATTCTCTGTCTGTGACTATGAGGGATATTACACTCTTACACTGGCCTATGCTTAGATAACATTTCAAATTGCAATTGGCTGAACACTTTGACCCATTTTCCCTAGAGTGTCTGCCTTTTTCTAGAGTTTAGTTGGTGAATTTAGGATGACTTCAAGACAAGTCATGATTTTGTGTATTTTCTGGTTTAGGTTAGAATACTACTTTTTCTGGACGTTTACATCCTAAATGAAAGCCAAAACTATTTGCCTTTAATAACCAGAGCCCTGGTGGTGCAGTAGTTAAGCATTCAGATGCTGATTGTAAAGTTAGCAATTCAAATTCACCAGGTGCTCTAAGGGGGAAAGCTGTCATACTCTACTTCCGTGAAGAGCAGGCCTGAGAAATCCTAAAGCAAGGTCTGCTCTGTTTTATAAGGTTGCTGTGAATGGGAATCAACTCAGTGGTAATGGGGATAAGTACTAAAATGCTCGGATTAAATCTGTCACCTTGTTATTTACTTTTTCTATGCCTCTTTGGGTTTTGTTCCCTTTAATTTTCCTTGCCTTCTTTTGGATTATTTGAATTATGTTTAGGGTTTTCATTTTAGAGAGCACTGATGGTTTAGTGGTACTTTTTCTATGCCTCTTTGGGTTTTGTTCCCTTTAATTTTCCTTGCCTTCTTTTGGATTATTTGAATTATGTTTAGGGTTTCATTTTAGAGAGCACTGATGGTTTAGTGGTAAGGTGTTGTCTGTCAAACCAATGGTACATAGTTCAAATCCACCAGTTGCACCATAGGAGAAAGATAGGCAGTCTCCTCCATGGTGACTTTCTGCCTCTGTAAACTTGATAGAGAGTCATCTAGGAGTTGCTTTTGACTCAGACATCCTCTTCAAATTATTAAGGAGTAATGATGCCAATTTAAAGATTAAGGTGCATATGATTCAGGCTGTGGTCTTTTCCATTACTTGTTATGTATCTGAGAGTTGGGCAGTGAGTAGGATGGCAGATGAAGAATTGATGCCTCTAAGGTTTGGGATTGGAGAATAATAGTGAATATACATCTTAGAGAAAGCTCATCTAGAATGCTCCTTGGAGGCAAGGATGACAAAGCTTTGTCTCACATGCTTTAAGCATATTGCTAGGAGGGAGTGTTCCTTAGAGAGGGACATCATGCTTGGAAAGTTGGAGGGTCAGCAAGAAAACAAGGCCCTTAATGAGATGGATTGACACAGTGACTGCAATAATGTGCTCAGGTGTATCAGAGATGATGAGGATGGCACCGGATAGGACGGCGTTCAGATCATTGATTTATAGTGTCTCTGTGAGCTGTGTTCGACTCGACAGCATCTAATAACAACATATATTGGAAGGGCTCAACTGCTTTCCATATGGACACACTATTTTGAATTCCCACCAAGGGTGCTCCAATATCTCCACATTCACACCAGCAATTGTTGTTTACTGTCCTTTTGAACTTTGCTATTTTTGCTAGAGTGAACTAATACCTCATTCTTATTTTTATCTGCCTTTCTCCATGTTTGCTGGCCATCTCAATGATTTTGATGGAATATCCACTCATGTTCTCTGCACACCTTGTCAACGAGTTATCTTTTCTTTGTGGAAGTATTGGAGTGTGCAGAAAGTTGAGAGATTAGTCATTTATGTCATTTCCAAATGCTTCTCCCCATTCCGTAGATCCTCCTTTTACTCTTTTGGAGAAATATCGTTATGTAGTTAATAATTTTAAGATGTATCCTCTGCTGGGTTTGCATTTTTAGTTATATTTCATAGTTTATTTATGCCATACATGTTGTTGTTGTTGTGTATGATAGTGTTCAAACCAACCAATAGCTGACCATCTGGCAGCTTTTCAGAGACAGTTAATCACATGGGATGAGGTTGCCCATCTTTCTTCCATGGAGCAGCTGGTAGACTCAAACCGTGGCCTTTGGGATTACAACACAGCTTCCTGCTACTAAGCCACTAGAGTTTACCAAATTTGCTTCAGTTTTTCTTTGAAGATCTTTATAGTTCTAAGTTATACACCTAGGTCTTTGATCCATCTTCACTACATGTTGGATATGGTGTGAGTAAGGGATCTTGTTTCAATTCTATGCCCGCATCATTTGTTAAAGTGTCTGCCTTTTCCCCACTTGGTGTATTTCTTCTTTTTGTCAAATACCTCTTGCTTGTAGGTGCATGGATTTAGTTCTGGTTTCTCAATTCTATTGCATTGATCTATATATCTTTCTGTACACGTAGGAAGTTGTCTGGATTATTACAGCTGTGTAACAGGTTCCAAGATCAGTAAACTTTGTTTTTGTTTTGGATTGGGATTTGTTGGGGAGTTGTTTTTTTTTTTTATGTCATTTTGCTTATCAAAGTCTCTTTCTTTTCTCTATGGAACAAGTTAAAAGATTACTTTTCCATCTTACTGAAAAATGATAAGGTATCTGGATCAGAATTTCATAGTTTCTTTAAGTCCCTTTTGTTAATAAGTCACTTTTGTTAAATCATCAAATTCAAGGACATGGGTATTTTTCCATATTTGTAGGTCGCTTTGGATTTCTTATGGCAGTGCATGTTAGTTTTCTTTATACAAGCTTTTGTATCGCTGGTTAAAATTACTTCTAAATATTTAATTTGGGGAGTATCTATCGTAAGTGGTATTGCTTTCTTTATTTCCTTTTTATAGTTTTCTGTTTTACTTTACAGGAATCTGACTGATTTTGTACACTGATCTTCTTCCCTGTTACTAAATTTTATCAAGCAATTAGAACCAGTAGTTCTCTTGCTGAATCTTCTGCATCTTCTATATAGAGAACCAGATAATCGGCAAATACAGTTTTACCAGTTTGGACACCTTTTATTTCTTTTTCTTGTTTTATTCCTGGCTAGGACTTATAATACAATATAGCAGTGTGATTAAGAACATTATTGTCAGGTTCAAAATAATCTTTGTTGTTGTTGCCATCATGTCCCATATAATTCAATACAATTCATAAGAACAACAGATACATCCAAGCTTCATAATATTTATGTTTTTCTCATTTTTATAATAATCATTTTAATGTCTTTGTATTTAATTTCATCTCCCTATTCTTTCTGGGCCTGTATCTATTGATTGTTTCCTTATGATTATGAAAAATGTGATATTTTTCATATTTCTCCACCTTTCTAATAATTTCTAAATATATGCTGGAAATTATTATATTTCACATTGCTGACAATGTAGACTGTAGTGTATATAACTTTTTTTTTTAAATGAGAAGGAATTCAGTTTTGCCAGCAGTCAAATTAAATTACTTATATAAGCTTAATCTCTTAACATTCAGGTTTTGAAACACATTTTAAGATAGATTTATTGTTGTTGTTAGATACTATTAAGTCAGCTCTGACTCAAAGCGATCCTGCGTACAACAGAAGAGAACACTGCCCTGTTTTGTACCACCTTGACAATCACTGCTGTGCTCAAGCCCTTGCTGTGATGTTCACAGTAGCATTTTAGTTCATAGTATCAGTCTGTGTTGCTGAGCTTCATGATTCAATCTAGGGTTGTTAAGGGTCTTCCTCTTTTTTTATTTTGCTAAATTTACCAGGCATCTTTCTCTGGGGATTGACCACTCCTGATAACATACTCAAATTATATGAGATAAAGTCTTGCCATCTTCATTTCAAAGAAGGGTGGGTTTAGAATAGCTATTGAGATTGTTCACAACTTTAGTTTGCTTGGCTCCACAGTCAGCACTCTTGGCACTAGCAGCCAGGAAATTCAAAGACATATTGTGACGGGGAAGTCTGCTGTTAGGGACCTCTCTAAAGTACTCAGGAGCAACAGTGTCTCTCTGGAGACTAAGGTGCGCCTGATACAGGCCATGGTATTTGCAATCGCCTGTTATGCATCAGAGAGTTGGACAATGACTAGGGAGGACAGAAGGAGAGTGGATGCTTTTGAGCTGTGGTGCTGGAGAAGGGTACTGAATGTACCCTGGACTGCCAGGAAAACAAACAGATTTATCTTGGAGAGGATTAAACCAAGCTACTCCTCGGAGGCAAGGATTCTGGGGCTTCGTCTGACATACTTTGGACATGTTGCCAGGAGGGATGGGTCCTTGGAGAGGGACATCATGCTTGGGAGGGTGGAGGGACAACGCAGGAGGGGAAGACCCTCTATGAGATGGATTGATTCGGTGACTGGGGTAATCGGGATGGGTGTATCAGAGGCGGTGCGGTTGGCGCAGGATAGAGCAGGGTTTAGGGCTGTTGTGCATAGGGTCGCTATGAGTCGGAAACGACTCGACGGCACATAACAACAACAACATGGTGGCTTAGTCTTCATACAGTTGCTAACTCAAAGGCCATGTCTCTCTAGAGATTCCAAGGAAGCTCTGCGAGAGAAAAGTGAGCATTAACCTTTTGTGTTATTTACAGCTTCAGAGACCCCAGAGACGATCAGCTGTGAGCCAGTTACAAATGCAGCTTTAACCTTCAGTAATGGACTCAAGTATATCAGAGGTTGTGAGGATGGTACCAGATAGGATAGAATTCAGGTCTGACGTAAATAGACTCCCTAAGAGTTGTATTTGATTCAATGGAACATACCAACAACAAAACTAGGGCCTGAGGGGGCTCTGGTGGTATAGTCCAGAGAATCCCATACTAGGCCAAAAGCTGTGCTCCCCTGGACATTTGAATTTACTGGGCAATCCATGACACAATGATAGGCAGTCTCCTCCAGGGCAATTGGCAGCTTCAAAAACCCAATGGATTTTTAATTTATTTATTTATTTTGAGACTAAGATGCCACTGTCTTGAGTATTCTGTGTTCAAAGAATACTAGTCACTTTCATTAAATGCAACTCAAATGTCTCACAGTTCTGTGTAAGCTGAAGGGTTGTTTTGGTGGTTTTGTTGTTGTTGTTGTTTTTTAATTTTGGATTTGGGTGTGTTTTTTTTCCTCAGAGCTCCTTAATTTTTCCTTCTTCAGAAGTTGTTTTGTGCCCATCCTTGTGGATTTCCATAGCGTGTTTATACATGTTTATTCAAATAAATGCCCACAGAGATCCCATACAAATTTCTGGGACCTTTTTTTCTACATAGTTTACTCTTTTTTTAACAATGTGGTCTGCACCTTTCAGTCTCTTTGTTCTTCCTGAACTCCAAGCTGCGTGTCTTCAACTGAATAAAACCACCATGCTCCCTCTTCCTGTCATGCGGTCTGGAAAATTCTTCCAGGAAGGAAATTAGTGACCGTCAAGGGACTATCATTGCTTGTTTTTATTCTCTAGGGGAATCACTATTCTGTACTGACTATTGTCTAATATCTGAAAATTGTTACTTCGTACATTTTCACTGTATGATTGTGATAATATTTATGTCTTTATGATCTTTCCTGGATATATGTCATCAAAAGCCATGGATATATATGGCTTTGTAATGCACATCTGCTGATTTAAAAAAAAAATTCAACCATATTAGTGAGCCTGATTTTCATGCTTACATTTAACTATACACACTCATAATAAAAATTTATTGACTTGTATTTTTCTTTCAGTTCATTCTCCTCAGGGAGTTGATGAGTAGTAAAGTAAATCATATTAGCATTTTTACAACTCTTAAGGCATGAATCATTATATTTTTAAAAGAAAATAACAAGTATATCATAAATGGTCAAGAGACCAGAAGAGGAGTTAGAGGTACCCTAAGAACTACATTTACCCAAGGGAAGAAATATTTTGGCTGTATAGGGTTTCTCTGATGCTGTTTTGATCTGAAGCTGGGATGTTAGAGGAAAATTCCATAGCCGTGTGACACAACTTATTATTCACAAGGTAAGGTTCTGACAGCAACGGATGTGTGTGTTTGAAATGTTTGGAAAAAATCTCACTACTACTTTGGACTCAACTCTTTTTTATATGAAAACTGTACCTTTATCAGTCCTGAACATTCAGTAGGTACTAAATATTTGTTCAAATTAATCATTCTGAGTAGGAATACAGAGATTTTTAGATTTATATTATGCTTACTTTCTCCCATGGAACAGTATAGAGAGTTTTTCTGCTGTTGTTACAGTTTGGGAAATAAACAGAAATAAATTGGCAAACTGACATTTCAAAATACTATTGTGCTGGTGGTCTTTATATTCTGAAGTCTAATTGTATCTGTATTCTGTGACCTGCATTATGAAGAACACCTATAGTGTGTTTCTTACAGCATCTAGCTCATTTATTAGTATGTCTGAGGTCCATCAGAGGTATATGTGAAAGCAGTTTAGATATGCAAGACACAATCTCTAGTACATCTGACATGACCCAGGGGAAGGAACGAATGCCTAGCAAGTTCTAGAACAGTGCAGAGCTCCTGGGAGAGAGCAATAGAATGAGACAGACAGTATATAAAATATAATTATAGAGCTCCCAGCGGTGTTATTCTGAAAGACAATAACCCATTTAATGTTTTAAAATGCCTTGCCCAGACAGAACTCTTCTTGGCACATCTTGTTCTTTCCTTGACCTCAGTCTGTAAGGTCATCAAGCTTTAAAAATTCTATCATTTTTAGGTATAAGGACATCAGCCAAGACTTCTCTTTCTTGAAGAGGGGCTTAGTCAGAATCTCATCTAGCTGGTGTCTAAATGCAACTAAGTAAAAGAGCTGAAACTTGTTCTCCACTAGTCATTCCCTCTTAAGACATAGTTTTGTGTTGTTGTTTTTTGTTTTTTTTAGGGAGCTCTGGTGGCCTAGTGGCAAGAAGCTGTACTGCAATCCCAGAGGTAGGTACATAGTTCGAATCCACCAGATTCTCTGCTGGAGAAGGTGGGGCAATCTCCTTCTGTACCAGTCAGATCTGATTTGACAGTACACACACACACACAAAAACCCCCTAATAATATAAAATAAAATAATTAAGAAAGGGCATAGTTTTTTATCAAGTAAACTGTATTTGATCAATCGAATGTCTACTTGTGTTTCATTGACTATGCAAAGGCATTTGACTGTGTAGATCATAACAAACTATGGCTGACTCTGAGAAGAATGGGAATCCCAGAACACTTGATCGTTCTAATGTGAAACTTATACTTGGACCAGGAGGCAGTCGTCAGAACACAGCAAGGGAACACTGCATGGTTCAAAATTGGGAAGGGCGTACGCCAGGGATGCATCCTATCTCCATACCTTTTCAACCTATATGCAGAACAGATTATCTGGGAGGCTGGGCTCTATGAGGAGAAATGTGGGGTCAAGATTGGTGGACGATTTATCAACAATCTGCGTTATGCGGATGACACAACCCTGCTTGCTGAAACTAAAGAGGACCTGAAGCGCCTGCTGCAGAGTGTCAAGGACTGCAGCCTACAATATGGATTGAGGCTCAATGTCAAGAAGACAAAGATTCTCACCACTGGACCAATTGGCAGCATCAGGATGGATGGTGAAGAGACTGAGATTGTACACAGCTTTAGTTTGCTTGGCTCCACAGTCAATAGTCTTGGCACCAGCAGCCAGGAAATTAAAAGGCGCATTGCCCTGGGAAAGTCTGCTGTTAGGGAACTCTCCAACGTACTGAAGAGCAATGGTGTCTCTCTGGAGACTAAGGTGCGTCTGATACAGGCTATGGTCTTCACAGTCACTTGTTATGCATCAGAGAGTTGGACAATGACCAAGGAGGATAGAAGGAGAATTGATGCCTTTGAGCTGTGGTGCTGGAGAAGAGTATTGAGAATACCATGGACTGCTAGGAAAACAAACAGATTTGTCCTGGAAAGGGTTAAACCAGGTGACTCCTTGGAGGCAAGGATTCTGAGGCTCCGTCTAACTAACTTTGGACATGTTGTGAGGAGAGACCAGTCCTTGGAGAGGGACATCATGCTTGGGAGGGTGCAGGGACAGCGCAGGACAGGAAGGCCCTCTATGAGGTGGATTGATTCGGTGACTGGGATAATTGGAATGGGAGTGTCAGAGACAGTGCGATTGGCACAGGACAGAGTGGAGTTTAGGGCTGTTGTACATAGGGTCGCTATGAGTCGCAAGCGACTCGACAACACATAACAACAACAACAACAACAAATTGTATAAAACTATAGATATGGATCATGGTGTATAAAGTGTTCGGATGTTAGCCAAAAGGGTGCCAATTCTAAACCACCAGGTTCTCCTAGGGAGAGATATGACAGTTCCTTCCCATAAGCATTTAAATCCTTAGAGGTCCAATGGAGAATCACCAGGAGTTAGAAACAACTCAAACACAGTGGGTTGGGTTGTATTTCTTTCTTTCTTTTTTTTTTTTTCCATTTTGTAAGCTATAATTTCTTCTTTGTTTTGCTTTTTTATTTTATTTTATATTGATTTGCTTACAAAGTTAGTATACATAGTGGTCACACTTTTTTTCATTCACATTGTGTTTCACACAATCATTCCAATGCATTAGGTTATATAAAATTAATCATTATTGGACCTTGCCCATCATTACTCTGTATTTTCAGGTCCCTGCCAGATCCTTCCAACGTCCTTCACTCCCTCCCTCCTTACCCTTCTGTTCCCACTCCTTCTCTCCTTCAGTACCCTTATGTGTTTTACTAGTTATCAACCACAATTTGTTGTCCACACAGTCAAATGCCTTTGGATAGTCAATGAAACACAGATAGACATTCCTCTGGTACTCTACTTTCAGCCAAGATCCATCTGATATCTGCAATGTCATGTGTTTTACAAGACTGTAAAATTTTACAGAAACAGACTACCCCATTTTTCTCCTACAGAATGACTGGTGAGTTCTGTTAACTTTTTAATTAACAGTCAAATGCCTTAAACATGAATCATCAGAGTTTTTGGATAGTTTCCTGGAGAGGTTAAAGCCAGTTTGCTCCCTGGAGGCAAGGATTTGGGGGCTTCGTCTCACATACTTTGGGCATGCAATCAAGAGGGATGAGTCCTTGGAGAGGGGTATCATGCTTGAAAGTGTTGAATGGCTATCACAGGAGAGGAAGACCTGGGATGAGATAGATGGACTCAGTGACTGGATCAATGGGATTAGGTCTGTCAGAGATGATGAGATTGACTCATAATAGGGCAGCTTTCAGAGTTAATGTACATAGGGCCACTTTGATTCACAGGAGACTAGATGGCACTTAACAACAACACAACAATGTGTTATTTTTGTTAGGTTATATTGAATTTACTGATCTGAAACTTGCCCTATCCTGTACCATCCACATGGTCTCTTCAATCTCAGGCCCATTGTGGTAGTTACTGTGTTAATCCATCTTCTTGATGACATTCCTGTCTTTCACTGACCTGTCTTCCATTTCGAGCCTGATGTCCATTTTAGTAATTGTTCTTCCTGGAAATATGCACTAAGTAAGTAAGTGAGACAGTTTCACCTTCCTTGCCTCTATGGAGCACTCTGAGTGCACTTCAATCAGGACAGATTTGTTTGTTCTTTGACCATCCGTGGTATGTTCAAAAGACTTCACTGAATTAAAATATAAAGACATAGATTCTTCTTCTGTCATCTTTATTATTTGTCCAACTTTCAGATGCATTGGAAGCAATTGAAAGTACTTTCACTTGGATAGAGCACATCTTAGTCTTTAAATTGGCGTCTTTGCTCTTTAGATCTTTGAAGAGGTCTTAGCAGATTTACCCAATGCAATACATCTTTGGGTGTGAATGCAGGAATCGTGGCAAGCTTTTGGAGTCGACTGCTTTTCCGGGAATGTGTTTGATGTGCAGGTTTGTTCTGTCCCTGGAGTGAGGCTAGCCAGCCTTGGCCTAGGGTTTGAACCAGGAGGTGGCCTTAAGCCCAAAGGGCCCTCGGGCCTGCGGCCCTTGGCCAGGTTCAAATTGTCTTCCTGCCAAACATTCTTCTCGGTGGTATAGCACTGGTCTGTGCGTTGCTGTACAGAGGTAACTCGTGGTTGCTGTGACGCTGAAGACTGTGACAGTGATGTGTCATTCGTGGTAATGGGTACCCATGGTGGACAGTGTTGGCTGGAGCTTCCCAACTAAATCAAGCCTGGAAGCAGGAGCAGCATCCACTTCTGAAATGGCTTGCCTCTGGAAACTCTATGTACGAATAGTGCTCAGCTTGTTCATTCATGGGGTCACTATGAGTCATCTACGACTTGACTGCATCAAACAACAACAACAATATATCTTGATTTCTTGATTGCTGCTATCATGGGTGTTGATTGTAGATGCAAGTAAAATGAAATTTGGCGACTTCAATCTTTTCTTCATCTATTGTGATGTTGCCTCTCAGTACAGTGGTGAGGATTTTTATTTCCTTGATGTTAAGATGCAATCCAAATTGAAGGCTGTTGTCAATGATCTTCTGCAGCAAGCGTGTCAAGTCCTCCTCGCTTTTTGCAAGCAATCTTATATCATCAGTGTAATACAGCTCATTGATGAGTCTTCCTTCAATCCTGAAGCCATATTCTTCCTCATATTGTCCAGCTCCTCAAATTATTTGCTCAGCATACAGATTTTTGTTGTTGTTAAGTGCTGTCAAGTTGAGTATGACTCATAGAGACCCTGTGAATTGTTGACCCAAACAGGGCTCTATTCATGTCATCTTCTCATCTCGGACACATTAGAGCCCATTGTGAAGTCACTATGCCAATTCAATTCTTATTGGTAATCTTCCTCTGGAAAATGAAAAACAGAATACAAACCAAACCAAAAATACCTCCTAGATTTAAAAAGCACTAAAACAGAGATAATATGGAAAAGCCTTTTCACTTAAATTACTGAAGAGCTGATTTCAAATAATTATAATCTTAATACCCAACGTGTAGGTATTAGACATGCAGAGAAATACTCAAGGACATCGATCATGAGTTAGAGTTCCTAACTGGCCATCCGTTGGATTTTTGAAGCTGGAACTGCACAGGAGGAGATTCCCTGACTTTCTCCCTTAGAGCCACTGGTGGATTAAAATCATCAGCAAATGATGGGGTTGGGGTTGGCTGTGCAACTCCCTGCAAACTAAAGATTTTCAGGGCTTGTTTCTGCTTCTGATATACTCAGATTGGCTCCATGTCTAGGCTACCTTATGTCTAAGAGAAAGGTGTCGTCTTCACAAATGCTACCATGCATGAGTCTTGATGCAGACGCTGGGTCTACCCATCTCTTTGAAGGTCTTTCTTTTCTGCTGACTTTACATTTTACCATGAATAATATTGATTCCTCCTGATGATATGCATAAAGTAGACAAGAATAAGTCTCATCATCCTTGCTGTTGTGATACTTCATGTTATAGTCAATATTTGTTGCCAACGTCAGAACTTGGCTCTGGTATCTACTGGATAAGAAGTTGTGCTGCCAATCCAAAGGCATAAGGTTGTAATTGACAAATGCTGCGATGAAGAAAGATGGATGATGTATACTCCTGTGCAATTTACAGCCTCTGAAAGCCCACTGGAGGGTCAACTGGGAGTCAGTTCTAAGTCGACAGCAGATAGCAACAACAACAATATTTTTCTTCAGTCTTTCTTTTGCCATCACCTAAATTTTACAGACATTTGAAACAATTTAAAATATCATGATCTGTGTCAGCTATTAATTCAGTTGTCAAAGTGACATCTTTGCTATTTAGCCCTATAAAGAGGTGTTTTGCAGCACATTTGCCCATCGCAATTCCTTGGTCACTGCTTCTATAGACCTTGATCATTGATCCAAGAAAGTGAAATCATTAATGATATTAATCTTTGTCATTTGGCGAGATATTTTTTTATCAGTCAAATTATCAAGATATTTGTTCTCCTTATGTTCTGGTGTAATGTATAGTGAAGATTGTAATATTTCAACTTTATTAAAGGAAGCTCTGGTGGCTTAGTAGCAGAAAGCTGTCCTACAATCCCCAAAGCGCACAGTTCAAGGCCACCAGCTGTTCCACAGAAGGATGGACAATCTCCTGTGTGATTAATTGCCTCTGAAAACCCACTGGAGGGTCAGCTATGGGTCCGACCAGACTTAGGGGTACTTAACAACAACAATAGCTTTTATTATTTATTAATAAATACTTAAGTAATTGTAACTGTTGGTTAGCAAGTTTCTCTCACTGTAAAAGAAGCAATGACAATGTGGGAAAGGTGGAGTCTGACCTTTCCTAACTCCACAAAGGGGAGCTGTCCCCATCAGTAACATCCATAGTACTAAACAACTGGCTACAGTGCCCTACCCCCCATGCTCCTGCACCTGCACCTACTAGTCACCGGGTCTATTGTTCATTGCAAATTGATTTATAGTTGTGAGGTTTACTAAGGAAATAGATTGGGGATAAGAGAGGAAAAAAAAAACCATACGGTGAAAATTCAGGTTTAATTTAGTAGTTTCAAGCTAGATTAACCACAAAGCACAATTTCTTATTATAATCAGGTAGTTTCTCAATCGACAAGTGAAAGTCCAGGTTCAACTCAGCAACAGAAATGCAAGAAGCTCTGGTTTCCTCACTCACTCAGAAAGCTTCATCTCATAGTAGTCACAAGTCAACTCTTCCTTCAGTTGTCAGGAAAGCACAACCTTTAACCCTGGTTCCATCCGTTGGTCTAGGAGCTGTGCCACCAATGTTTCAAATGCCAAGGGTCACTGTGGTGGAAAGGTTGCAGTGAAAGTCCTTGATTAATACAAACTAGGAAGCACGATTAGCCATCCACTTCTCAAATAACAGCTTTTGAAAACCCTAAGAAACATTAGCCCTAGTAGTTGAGCACAAACTGTGCCACTCTGCAACCTTACTTAAGCTGGCTATGTTGTTTTTATGTGCCATCGAGTCGTTTGCCACTCATAATGACCCTATGTACAACAGCCCTAAACCCTACTCTATCCTATGCCAATCGCATTGCCTCTGACACACCCATCCCGATTACTCCAGTCATTGAATCAATCCATCTCATTGAGTCTTCCCCTCTTCCGCCATCCCTCCACCCTCCCAAGCATTAGAGAAAACTGTATGAGAAATGGCTTGAAAAACACGGATACTTCCACTCTTTCCGAGGATCCATTCCAAACAAGAGATTGTTGAAGTATGAATTCCATTTTCTGGACACTCATCCACATGGACTCCAGGGAGCAAAAGTTCACAAGATTTTGGAGGAAAGCTAAAGGAATTACTTTCCTAAGGGTATAAGAGTTCTGTAGCTCTTTAATAAACAAGTTAGCAAATAAAAGTTTTAGTCTGGACACTAGCGAGTGTTGAAACTTGTAATAGATAATTAACCTGAGGGAATAAAAGGAAAAATACCACATTAATTGATGGTCTCATTAAATGAGAATTTTTATGCTAATAGTTAAAAAAACGTGTAATGAAATTCTTGATTACTTAAGAAGAAATTAGACGTGTGAGGCATAAACTTGCATAAGTACCCATTTTTTTGGCACACATCTTGGAACATTTGTAAAGATCTGACTTTGTGTTACAGTTTAAATTATTTTTTCCATGTAAATTTCATTTTATATAGAGAGGCATTTTCCTTTTTTTTATTTCTGCAGTTTAAAAAAGGCTGAATTTTTAAGTGGGTTCCCAAGGAGAATGGTAAAATCCTCAAGATGTGGGACTTGGCATGAGACTGAAGCAAATGAAGCAATTTGTTTTTTCCATCCATTGGAAAAAATATTTTGAGGCATTATGGCTTTGGTTTTGTATTGGATACCTTAACATCTAATTAAAAAATTCTTTCACACACACACACACACACACACACACACACACACACACACACACACTATCAAAAGAAGTCCTGATGATGTAGTGGTTAAAGATTTCGGTGGCTAACAAAAAGACAAGGGATCTCTGGTGGCCTAGTGGCAAGAAGCTGCACTACAATCCCGAAGGCTCAGGGTTCTAGTGAGAGAAGGATGGACAATCTTCCTTGCGATTAATTGCCTCTGAAAACCTACTGGAGGGTCAGCTCTGGGTCTGATCCAACTCAACAGTGCACAACAACCAACCACTTAAAGATAGTCTGCTTCTGTAAAGATTTAAAGCTTTGAAAATCCAATGAAAAAGCTCTACTGTATCCTAGAGGGTTGCTATGAGTCAGTAAAGTGGCTACTATTTGATAAAAAACTTCATTTTTCATTTAAAGTAGTCACTCTGGTTCCATATATACTCATATATAGTTATGCTGTTGTTGTTATTAGGTGCCATGAGGCAAGCACAACTAGTAACAACCCAATAAACAAAAGATCTGAACCCTTTTCTATCCTGCACTATCCTCACACTTCCTGACACACAACAGCTAGCTCATTGCAGCATTAACTGTGTCAATCCACCTCGTTGAGGGTCTTCCTCTCCTTCACTGAGCCTCTACCCTTCCCAACATCATGTCCCTCTCCAAGGAACATCCCCTCCTAGCAACATGCCCAAAGTATGTGAGGTGAAGCCTCATCATTCTTGCCTCCAAAGAGCACTCCAGCCGCACCATCTCCAAGACATTTCTGTTAATTCTCTTGGCCATCCATGGGATGTTCAGTGCTCTTCTCTAACACCACAGCTCAGAGACATCAATTCTTTTTCTGTCATCCTTATTCACGAGTAATTGGAAAGACTATGGCCTGAATCAGATGCACCTTGTCCTCAAACTGACATCACTACTCCTCAATAATTTGGAAAGATCCTTAACTGCATATATAACTATATATTCCAAGAAATTAATGTGATTCCAACGTTAATTTCTATAATTTAATCCTTAGAAATATCTACTCTCAGGGGAGCTCTGGTGGCCTAGTGGCAAGAAGCTGCACTGCATTCCCAGAGGAACACGGTTCGAATCCACCAGATGCTCTGCCGGAGAAGGAGGCGCAATATCCTCCTGTACCAGTCAGATCTGATTTGACGGTACACGCACACAAAATAAAAAAAAAAAGAAATGTCTACTCTCTTTTTACATATATGATAAAATTTTACTGAAATACATATGAGGTATCCATAAAATGGAATCTTTGAGAGCAAGTGACAGTGATAGAGGTGATATTAGAACTCATTTCTAGTGATAAGGGGGAAAAGAATTGTACACAAGGTGGGTTGTTGTGGCATGATTTGAAATAAAAAAGTTCACTGGCTTTATTCCTTTCCAAATTGTCTAAAGCAGGGCTCACTAATTCAAATATTTATAAGGCATCATGCCAATGATATACATAAGTGGCAGAAGCCTTCTGAGGTAGTGACACTCAGAAGAACATACAGCTCTACTCCAGCTGAGTAGGGCCAATACTTTAGATTATTGTTTTCTTTAAGTAGGTGGTTCATAGAAGCAATGATTTTGTAAATAGCTTACATAACTTGGGAGGGACTGGAGAGCATTGGCTGAGTGAACTAAGCCAGTTCCATAAGGACAAATACTGTATAAAACCATTATTGGAGAGTGAGTTTAGGGATCCAAGGGGGCGGGGTAGAAGAAGGGGTGAGGATGGTTGCGGGGGTGAGGGGAGTGTTAATCATAGGGTCGCACAAATTGATGGGTGGGAGTTAGGGAAATAGGAAAGATCTTGTGTGAAAAACAATGTATTTGAATGCAATCTTTATAAATAAATCAGTATAAAATTTTAAAAAAGAAATAAAAAAGTAGGTGGTGGTTGTCCACAAAGGACTCAGCTGACCCTAGAAAAATTTCAGAGGCTATAAACCGCACAGGAAAAGATTTTTATCTCTCAGAGAAGCTGGTGAATTTGAACCATGTTTATTTGAGTTGGCATTGCAGCTCTTTACCACTGGACCACGAGAGCTCTCTACCTACATAAGACTAAGCCACTGTTGTTGTTATGTACCTTCAAGTCAAAATAGATCCATAGCTGACCCTCCGAGGATTTTCAGAGTCAGTAAAGCTCACGAGAGAAGACTGCCCATCCTTCCCTGTGGAGCAGCTGGTGGATTCTAACCAAGTGCCTTTGGGATTGCAGTGGAGGTGGTTGTTGTTATGTGCTATCCAGTCACTTGCAACCCTATGCACAACAGCTCTAAACTCTGCTCTGTCCTGTGTCAATCACACTGTCTCTGACACTCCCATCCCAATTACCCCAGTCACTGAATCAATCCACCTCATAGAGGGCCTTCCCCTCCTGCGCCGTCCCTCCACCAGTCCAAGCATGACTTCCCTC
>NW_006399852.1:11314948-11340659 GCF_000299155.1 Elephantulus edwardii
GCAGATTGTTGATAGATCTTCCACCAATCCTGACCCCACATTTCTCCTCATAGAGCCCAGCCTCCCGGATAATCTGTTCTGCATACAAGTCGAAAAGGTATGGAGATAGGACACATCCCTTGCGTACA
The DNA here is from genome assembly GCF_000299155.1 of Elephantulus edwardii. Lineage (NCBI taxonomy): Eukaryota > Metazoa > Chordata > Mammalia > Macroscelidea > Macroscelididae > Elephantulus > Elephantulus edwardii. Next base: position 11,315,077 of record NW_006399852.1, read on the forward strand.
CCCCTCCCAATTTTGAACCATGCAGTGTTTCCTTGCTCTGTTCTGATGACTGCCTCTTGGTCCGAGTATAGGTTTTGCATTAGCACGGTCAAGTGTTCTGGGATTCCCATTCTTCTCAGAGTCAGCCACAGTTTGTTATTATGATCCACACCATCAAACGCCTTTGCATAATCAATGAAAGACAGATATACACTCCTCTGGTATTCCCTGTAGTGGAGGTAGAATCCTGAACTATAGTGTCAAATCACCATTAGCGATACTGGTCATGTAAACTACACATTTAGGCTAAAGTGGACTGTTAGCATCAATACCTTTAAAATGCTTGAGGCCAGATCAGTTTCTATAAAGATTATGGGCAACTATCCGGAGTACTTTTCCTAATATGTATATACGTATGTATGATTACCCGGGAACTACTAAAAAGACCACCGGCCCTTAAATCCTGTTGTATAGTTCAAGTGCCTTGCCTGGAATAATCTAATGAGTTAATTAACTGGAATAAGTTAAATTAAAAGTTCCAATTAAAAAAAAAACACACCCTGAAATATAATACAAAACAAAAAAACTTAAATTCATGACGAAGAGGAAGTGTTCAGTGTTCTGTTGCTAGTGGATGTAGAAGTCTTTCCTTCCGTGCTAGAGACCCAGATTTAATTTCTGATCCAATCACCTCACATGCAACTACCTTCCTTCTCTCAGCGGTGCCTTGCTTGTTGCTGCTTGTTATTATGTTGCAAGGTTTTCAGCAGAGCTTCCAGACAATGGCAGATGTGGAAGAAAGGCCTGGTGATTTATTTCTAAAAAGCAACCAGTAAAAATGTTGTGGAACATGATCCACTCTCACTGTGCGTGGTGTGATCATGAGTCTATGACTGACAGATGCTAGCTAACAACTCTAAGGTAAACCTAGCGTTATTTATTGAGGATACAACTGTGAACAGGACAAACTCCTCTTGCCCCAGTATTTATACTCTTGTAAGCAGGCAGGGATGATAAGTATTGGTCACAAGTTATTGGAAAGAAATGGAAATGAAAAGGACAGATCCATAGATAAATTCAGAATCATACGAAGATTTGTAAGGAGCCCTGGTGGCACAGTGATTAAGTGCTCATCTGCTAGTCAAAATTTAGCAGTTTGTTGTTTTTTAAAATCTTTCTTTCTTTCTTTCTTTCTTTCTTTCTTTCTTTCTTTCTTTCTTTCTTTCTTTCTTTCTTTCTTTCTTTCTTTTTCTTTCTTTCTTTCTTTCTTCTCTCTCTCTCGCTTTCTTACTTTCTTGCTCTCTTGCTCTCTCTCTCTCTCTCTCTCTCTCTCTCTCTTTCTCTCTTTCTTCTTTCTACCATCAAATAGGATCTGACTGGTATAGGAAGAGATTATTTCTCCTTCTCCAGCACAGCATCTGGTGGATTTGAACTGCACACCTCTGGGATTGCAGTGCAGCTTCTTGCCACTAAAAATTTAGCCGTTTAAGCTCATTCACTGCACAAGAGGAAGATGAAGCAGTCAGTTTCCCCAAAGATCCACAGACTTGAAGACCTTATTGTGTAGTTCTACTAGGTCATTTAGGGTCATTAGAAGTTGGAATCAGCAAAGGGTTTTTTTTAGCTCTTAGTTTTTGTTTCTTAGTGAGGATCTGTGCTCCCTCCTTTTCAGAGAAAGAAAACGACTCTTAGACATCTGAGTGACGTGCTGAAAGGTTTGGTTACTGGCTGAGCCCAGGTGAAAATCCAGGACTGGCTTGACTGTTGAAAAAACAAGCAGTCACTCAAGGTCTCCCTGGGCTTGCCAATGCTCTAAGGTCGCTGACTTACAATTCTTCATCTTTGAACTTGGGATGTGTAAGAGAACTCCAGTGGGACAAAGGGTGTGTGCGGCTCCTTCCTCTCTACTTGCAGAGAGCATGAACCATGCACATGCGCACTTCCATTCTACTTGTATATAGTACTGTGCCGTGCTCAGGAGCACAGAAAGGATTCTGATGATACATGGGATTCAGTGAGACCTAAAGGGGGCCAAGGTCAGCATGTTTATGTACATGGCTAAATAATGGAGGAGGGGAAGGCAATGTTAGTAGTCTTGGCGAGTTAAAGTTTCATTTCCCATAAGGATTCATTTTGATTGCAGAGAAAGAAGGCAATAATAGAATTGTAAGAAACACAAATAACCAAGAAGCCCTCTCATATCCTTTCTCACTTGTGTTATTCCCTCGTTATTATGGACTGTTTAATGGGAGCTGACTCATAGCTGACCCTTCAGTGGATTTCCAGAGGCATAAAATTGTAAAGGGAAGAGATTGCCCATCTTTCTCCCACAGAGCAGCTGGTGGATTTGAACAGTGTGCCTTTAGATTGACAGTGCAGCTCCTTAAAACTAGGCCACAAGAATGAAACAATGACATAGAAAGAAAGGAAAGGATAAGCAACCTATAATTGCTTTTGCTTTCAATTTTTCTTTACCTATCAGTAATCGAAAGATAGAGTGTGTTCACAGAAGGTGTGCATATCAAGAATTGAAGGAAGGGGTGGAAACCAAAACAAATGAAATTTGTTTTGTGCAGAATTTCTGTTTCTCTGGTCAGAATAAAATTCTTCCCCCACCCCCTGCAATTAATGTATATTGTATTTCACACATTCCTTCACTCATATTGTGATCATTCCTATACATGCTGCTGTTGTTAGGTGCTATGGGAGTAGGTCTCCTAGTGATCCTATGAACACCCAACCTGAAACCTGCTCTATCCTGTGTTGTCCTCATCATCTCTGACACACCAGAGCCCATTAGTCAGCATGTTTATAGGCATGGCTAAATAGTGGAGGGGCAGGCAATGTTAATAGCCCTGACGAGTTATGCTTTCATTTTCCATAGGATTTATTTTGATTGCAGAGAAAGAAGGCAATAATAGAATTGTAAGAAACAAAAATGACCAAGGAGCCCTCTCATATTTTTTCTCACTTGTGTTATTTCCTTTTTATTATGGACTGTTGAGTGTGAGCTGACTCACAGCTGACCCTTCAACAGTGTCAATCCATGTCATTGGAGGTCTTCCTCTCCTTCACAGACCCATCCAAGCAGGATGTCCCTTTCCAAGAAATAGCCTCTCTTAGCAACATTTCCAAAGTATGTGAGATGAAGCTTTACCATCTTTGCCTCCAAGAACACTTCGGCTGTACCCTTTCTAAGACATAGTTTGGTTTTTGTGGCAGCCCATGGGATATTCAGTACTCTTCGCTAACACCACAACTCAAGATATCAATTCAGCTGTCATCCTTATTCACTGTCCAGGTCTCTGATGCATAGGAGGTGCTTAAAAAGACCATGGCCTGAATCAGGCATACCTTAGACTTCAAACTGACATTACAACTCTTCAGCATTTTTGAAAATTTCTATACATGTCAATGGGGATGATTTCCAAAAACGTCTAGGGGTCTCTTCGAGTAAGAACTAGAAAATTCTGCTTTGGGTATGAGACTTTGATAGGACACTGCCACAAGAAAGACATCAAGTGAGAGTAAGCAAAAGACATAGAGGTTTATCAGATGTTCCTAACAGACTGTAAACAGGTCAGCAAAGTCTGGCCCTATCCTAATCCTATCCTTTCCAGCGGGGCTCAAGCTCATGCAACTTTATACAGCGGTGCACACCTTTTGATGGATTGAGGGTGAAGCATGGGTAGCCGGATCTTCTACTACTTCCTTTTCTTAGATGAGTCTGTTTTCCTTCTGCGGTTTTGCCACTGTCACACACCGTTGTCCAGAACAGTTTCTGATTGATTTACTTCGTTAGCATTTCTTTTGCCATTCCCTATCATACATCGTGTCTTATGAAATTAATCATCATTGATCTATCCCTTACCCCATCTTTTCAGACCCCTATTGAATCTTTCCTAATTCCTTCACGCTCTCTCTCCACCCATCAAACTCTGTCATCCTCTGATTTTCTCCCTTCTTTCTCAGGTCCCCTGCTCCCTGTACTTCTCTCTCTCAATATACATCTTACTAGTTATCCTTCTGTTTTTTCAATAATGGTTATATGCAGTATTTGTGCACCAATGTTAATTGCAGTGTTATTTACAATAGGAAGACATGGAAATAGCCTGGATGTTCACCAATAAATGAATGGATTGAAAAATTGTGGTACATTCACATGGTGGAATAGTATGCAGCACTCAGGAGCAACAATTGTGAAACATACTATAAACATGGAAGAGGCATAAGAATAAAATTCTTATGTTTTCAAAAACTACAGAACATGAATTTTGTTATTTCAGTGATTGATCACGGGTATCAAAGGCTCTTGTAATTCCACGTAAGATGGTCTTTGCAAATTATAAAGATAAAAGGTAAAACTCATACTAATAGTTTATATCTTTAATTTCTCTTTGTTTAACATGATGTTAGATTGAAAATTCAAACAGACTATAGTGCAGAAAAAGTGAAATAGCCTTAAGTTTCATGTATTTGGTGGCCATCTTCTTACTGCTATTAACAGGAGCTGCTCACTGTCACCCACACAGGGCCTTGCAAAGGATCTCACCTGCCTGGCTGAGTGAGGCAGGCTTGGAATGCATTCTACTACCACCTCGGTCACAATGCTTCACTGTGTTCGAGTTTCCAGTTCCAGATTTTAATGGTGATGATTATAAGTCTAGAACAAGGAAGAAAGAAAACGTCTTTTAAATAGTTTCCACTTTACCTAACAGTTTGCATAATTTCACTGCAAAGACTGGTGTATCCAGATTTGCCCATCTTTGGTTCTGTGCTCAACTATTGAATCATTGCTGCCCTTTTATGAGACAATGAGGCAGTGCCACAGACACACACTATTTATACTAATTACTGCTCTTTGGTTCAAATCTTGTGTTAGTCACTAAGGGCTTAACCAGTTGCACCACTCAAAATATCTAGTATGCTGTGATGTCTTAGCACTATGTCCCTCAGTCTTTATTTTTTATGGTTTAGGTAGCTGCACTGCCCATCTGAAAGCACATGGTTTGAATCCACCCACTGCTCTGTGGGATAAAGATGGGCAATCTCCTATCATGTGATTTACAGCCTCTGAAAACATTCTGGAGGGTCAGCTATGAGTTGGCCATGACTCTCTGTTATAGAACAGTAACCCATGTAAGAGAAATAAGAATGTGTTTAAAAAACATCGGAGTACCTTGAAAAGTTCAGAGGAATGTCTCTCATCTAGAGTACAAGAAGTTGAGTTGTATGAATAGTTAAATACCACTCTTTCTTTGGCTTATGTAAATGATATGGCATACTATTATTTTTGTTACTTGCTCTTGAGCCAATGTAAATAACAGTGACTCTATGAACAACAGATCTGAACCTTGCCTATCCTGTGCCAGGCTTAACATCTCCGACAATTTTTAGTTCAATGCATATTGCTTGAAATATGATGAAAATTCAGAAATTTTGCCTGAATGACGACAGAAAATTCATGAGCTCTGTGGGTCTAGTTCATGGGGAGTTGCTCTGCTAGCCCAAAGGCTATGCCCCTCTGGAGATTCGGATCTCCCAGTGGCTCCTCAGAAAAGACATGGATAATCTCCTCCCGCACATTTTATGGTCCCAAGTTATAGTACCAGTAAAGGATCATCCATCAGTAAGTCAGTTCTGACTCGATAGCAATTACATGAGTGATGCCTTTCATATATAATCTAATCTTTTACTCCCCCCTCAACATTTTCCTCACTGATATTTTTCTGTAGCATCTAGAACATTATCACAAGGAATGCAGAACTTCTAAAAAATGTTTGGGTTCTAGTTTGCTGCCATCGTAAACATGCTTACCCACAGCTCCTTCAGAGAAGAAGGTTGATTTCTGCAATGCATGGAACAGTTTACTGGACTTAGCTGGTCTAACACATCCTGACTCTTTGACATCCTACTTACATGAGGCAGATGATTAGGCGAGCGTGTTCTTGTGAACTGCTTGTGAAAAGCTCCTGGTATCCTTTCCCTGCCATCCTCTACCACCTGATCGCTTTTGTGACACCGCACAGATTCCTCATTGACCTCATGTCTAGACATCTAATCCAAGTTGGACAAAGAAGTGAGCATTCTGTTTTTCAATTTGTGAGTAGGAAATGCCTGAAAGGCGTTTTACATGTGATGCTCTTCCCATTTTCAGCTCCTGTTGAGTTGATCCCAGGTCATATACCTATACCCAGCAGAGCTATCCGCCCCAGAGTTGGCAGTGATTGATTTCTCTGAAAGTGAACTGTCATATCTTTCTTCTGAGGTGCTTCTGAGCTGATTTTACCTCCAGTCTTTCTCTTAGCAGCCACATACATTTGCATGTCCTAAAATTATAGCCCAAATTATAGAATTCCTCTCAGATTTTCTTCATTCATTCATGCAGAAAACCCAAACTCATTGCCCTTAAGTAAGAATTGACTCATAGCTGACCTTCCAGTGGATTTTCAGAGGCTGCAAATGGCATGAGAGGAGACTTCTGATCTGTAGACCACAGGGCAGCTGGTGGATATGGACCTCGAGCCTTTGTGTTGGCAAGGCATGTCTAAATATCTGTATTGGTATTATTAAACTCAAGTATTTTCAATATATACTTAAAAATCTGACACTGAGAAGAATGGGAGAGTTTCCTCGGCTGGAAGAATATTCAGACAGAAATAATTTTCCAAGAATTTGGGAATATGGATTTGGTGCTCAAGGGAAAGTATGTGAGAGGCAGTTCTACAAAGACAATAGCTGGAGCCGTGATATTAAATGAGATTACCAGGCAAAGGGAGAAAATGGAAGAGAAGTGAAAGGGCCAACAGATAAATCACTATGTGTGGCCAAGAGAGGCAAAGTTCTTTCAACTGTTCCTTGATTTGTGACTTTGATGTCACTTTCTGGAAATCAAACAAACTTGACTCAGCCGGAGAAAATCTTGGCCATATATTTTGTAAATTTATAGAAAATGAGACCATCCTTTCCTTTCCCATGCCTGGCATTTTCTTGCTCTATAGTGGTTACGCTTTGAGTGCCAGCTGGAACAATAATGTCTAGAATTTATGTGATATTTTTCTCTGTATCAGGCAATGTACTGAGCAATATTTGCATGCACTGTTCCGTTTAATCCCCGATGCACACTGGAAGCTGGGAACAAACAGGTCTGTCCTGGCGAGGGTGAAACCAGGTTGCTCCTTGGAGGCATTTTGAAACTCCCCCTCACTTACTGTGGACATGTTGTCAGGAAGGACCAGTCCTTGGGGAAGGACATCATGCTTGCAAGGGTGGAGGGTCAGCACATGAGAGGAAGATCCTGGATGAGATAGATGGACACAGTGACTGTGGCAATGAGATCAGCTGTGTCAGGGATCGTGAGATTGACACAGAATAGGGAAGGGTTTAGAGCTACTTTTCATAGGGTCACTGTGAGTTCTAATTGGCTCAATGGCACATAGCATTTCATTTAATCTTCCAAATAAATCTTTACAGTGAACACCATACTTGAGCCCACATTACGTATAAAAAAATGATAAATTGTAAGGTAAAGTAAGTTTTCTGACACAAAATAGCTAGAAAATGGCAGCTTAGGGATTCATAGACTAAGTACCAGTCAAGAAAATCCATGGTCTTGATCATTGCAATCTATTTCATCTGGGTAAACTGAGTCTCATTTCCATTTCCCAATTTCCTGTGTATCTATCGCTCTTGTTGACCCTACCTTTGCATCATGATGTCTTTTCACAAGGACTAACCCCTCCTGACAATATGTCTGCAATATATGAGATCAACTTTCATCATGCTTGAGTCTAAGGTGCAACCTAGTTGTGTTTCCTCAAAAATAGAGGGGTCAACAAGATGAATTGACACAGTCACTATGTATCTTGTCTCAGACAATGTTCATTGTTGTTGTTTTGTTGTTATGTGCTGTTGAGTTGCCTGTGACTATGAATAGCTCTGAACACTGCCCTATCCTGAGCCAGTCTCACTGTCTCTGACACATCCAACCCCATGACCCCAGTTACTGTGTCTACCCATCTCATCCAGGGTCTTCCTCTCTTGTGCTATTCTTCCACTGTTCCAAGTGTGATGTGCTTCTCTAAAGACTGGCACCTTCTGTCAACATTCACAATGTATGTGAGACCCAGCTTCAAAATCCTTGTCTCCAAGAAGCAACCTGGTTTCTTTCACTCCAAGACAAACCTGCTCATTCATTTGGAATGTTCAACCCTTTTCTCCAGCACCACAACTCAAAGGCATCAATTCTTCTGTTTTCCTTAGTCATTGTCCAGCTCTCTCATGCATAGCAAGTGTTGAGATCTAAAAAATTGTTTAACACATTGCCACACATTTTTAAATGGAATACCATGCTTAGAAACACATTTTTTTCACTATAGCTATCATTTGCGGCAACATGTTAAAGTACAAAAAAATAATTCAACACTATTATCAATATCAGAGATTTAATTTGAAAGGGTTTAAGTGATCATTGTTGAATGTAAGGATATAAAGCAAACATGAACCTCGGATAAATTATCGCTCAGGACTTGAGACTGTTGTTAGGTGCTGTCAAGTGGAGTATGACTCACAGGGACCCTGTAAACAGCCTACCTAAAAGCTGCCTTATCCTGTGCTGTCTTCATCATCTGTGACATGGTAGAGCCCATTGCGGATGGCACTGAGCCAATCCGTCCTGTAGATCAACAATCAACATCTTTCTCTCCCAAAATGCTGAAGAGCCAGTTTGTAGACTGAGACGTGCCTGATTCAGGCCATGGCCTTTGAACCATGCATCAGAGTTGGACAATGAATAAGGATTTCAGAAGTAAAATTAATGCCTCTGAGCTGTGGTGATGGTTTAGAGTCCTGAATAGACTATGGATTTCCAAAAGGACAGATAATGTCCTGGGAAAAGCCAGCTTCTTGGAGGCAAAGATGGAGAAGCTTCATCTCTTTTACTTTAAACACATAGCTATCCGAGGCTGTTTCTTGGAAAGGACATCATGCTTGGACTTGGGATAATAGGATTTAAATTATACAAGATTAGGCTTTTTAAAATGTGCTCGTGTTATTTTTTCCTTTTTATAATCAGTAACAACTATCTCAGACCCTTATTTTTCTCATCAAAATTCCTAGTTTCATCTGTGTTCTCCTCTTACTACATTGCCATTACTCATCTTTCCATTTTGTCGACCTTTTTTACCTCTTATAATTTACTTTTTAAAGGACAAATGTACCTACCCATTTCCAAAGCCCGTTCCTATACAGATTGCCTGTAATATTATGATACTTTGTAAAATTAAAATGACCAAAAAAGACATAATTATAAAATATCAGTAAAGGAAGATCAAAAGGAGACTCAATGACTCAGTTGATGGTGCAGGACCTGGAAGAAATAGCATATGATTATATTTTGAAACAAATTTGTTGAGGTGAAAGGTGAAGGATGGATTTCTACAGGGTAGAAAATCTGTGCAATCCAAAGAATGCAGAGACTCTGATCCCAGAAGGGGAAGGCAAGAGAGTAAGACAGAGGATCAGGGTCTCTTCCTTTGAGTGTGGTCTACCCTGTGTTTGGAGAACCATGGTGTTGCTCTCCGTGGACGCTGCCATTTTGTCTCTGCACTTGATCACATTTATGGGGAGAGGGTGTCCTCATAGAATGCAAGGTGTAATCAATCATCCTTAGGGTAAAATGAAAGGTTAAATGGTAATTACTGCATCTTAATCACTTGGAGCATCTCAAAAGAGCCCTTCAACTTTCTAATTTGAATAAATATTTGGCACTTGAGATATATCCTTGATATGTTTCTCCACATGCACTGGAAAAGTGAGTAATTACAGTTTGTTGAATGAGTTAGAGAAAAGTGGCGTTTTGAGAGAACTAAAACCAGAATCTAGTACTCTGTACTCTAACTAACCAGCTGAGTAATGGAATTTGATTGAGTGCCCAGGGTGCAGACAAAAGGAAAAAGCAGACAGTTCAACTGCTCTAAGAGAGAGGATTGTCTAGGTGAAGTGGGGTAAAGTACGTGAAGTTTACTTACAAGAAGACAGAGAAAATATTGGTTCACAATGAACATGGAGGTAAGCAAGCCCCAAAACCAATATAGAAAAATTAAGACAATGAAGTTGTGACATGATCCAAAACCATAGAAAGGTGAATATGCCAGAAGCAACGGTGCTTTGCAGACTCAGATTCAGACATTCAACTCTAATTATTAAATATAATAGACAGTTATTAAGTTCTAGAATTAAATTTTGGAGTAGAAAAGCTCAGAAAATTAAGTAAGGGCAAATGTGGCTAAAGATTTTGCTTGGTGAAGTAAAACTATCAAAGGTCAATTTTTTTTCTCCTTCAAGTTCTTGTCCTTGCCACAAATAAAGGGTGGAGACACACCTCTCCGTGATTCTAGTCTGTCTCAAGGCATTCTGCACAAGATGTGTAAAAGTCACAAGAAGGAAAGACTCTTTCTCACTTAAGCTTTCACGTTCTCATGATGTCCCTTACACAATCTGCACATTCTTGATGGGCTCCGAACTAACTGTCCTTAGTCGGTCCATCATCATCTGTACTCCTAAATTTTACTGACCCTAGAAGGTGGCGAGCGGATTGTAATTCTGGAATTTGGGACAGTTTTAATGAGTCAACTAATAGAAGCTGAACTTAAACATACTACTTAAAAGCAACTCACTTCTTTCAATGGTCCAGATACTTAATACATTCCCTTTGCTCTTCTCTCTACACTCCCGGCTTTCACCACCTTTCTCTCTGTACTTTCGACATTTCTCTCTCCCTTCCTATAATAGATGACTACATAGCCACAGTCCCCTGCCCTTGCACAATTTTAATGTTTATCAAATAGTGTGCTTTAGCTAAACATTAGACCTTCATTTCTTTGTGTAAATTCTATTGTTTTCCAAAGTCTAATATAGCCTCTGTCAGGAATCTATTTCAGAAGAAACTACTCTTCTCACTCTGAGTTGGAAAATATCTAGGAAATGTGCCCATATTTACAGTATCTGATTATATCCTATTTTAATTTACTATAGAAAGGCCTTAAGGTAAGTATCAAGCTATAATCACAGGAGTGATTGCACTACTTAATAACAAGTGGGGTAAATGTTTTAGGGTAGAAAGATCTTTCCTTGTGTCTTCAAATCATAGTAATTGAGAGCTTTGTGGGTTAGGGTAAGCCATATATCTCTCTCCCTCTGCTGATTCAGAACTAGATCATATTAGCCTAGGCATAGAATCACTATTTGTCATTGTATTGACTTTGACCATGGCAATCATACAAATTGGCCAATATAGAACTGTGTTTCATAGAGTTGTAGGGTGATTATTTGGGGGGGTTCCCCCCAATTTTTATATTTTTTTAAATTTGCTGTTTACAAATCATATTCATTTTCCACTCATTCAAATATATACTTGGACCAGGAAGCAGTCCTCAGAACACTACAGGGTTCAAAATCAGGTAAGGAAGTCATCAGGGATGCATCCTGTCTCCATATCTTTTCAATTTATATACAGAACAGATCATTTGACAATCAGGGCTTTATGAGGAGGAATGTGGCATCAGGATTAGAGGAAGACTCATCACCAACCTGCATTATGCAGATGATACAACCTTGCTTGCTGAAATTGAGGAGAACTTGAGCAATTGCTACTCAAGGTCAAAGATTGCAGTCTTTAATTTGGATTGAAGCTCAACATTGAGAAAACAAAGATTCTCACCACTGGGCCCATTGGCAGCACCATGATAGACGGAGAAGAGATTAATAGTACTTTTAGCTTGCTTGTTTCCACAATCAATACTCTTGGCACCAGCAGTTGGGAAATCAAAAGATGAGTTGCAGGGAGCTCTGGTGGCCTAGTGGTAAGGAGCTGCAACTACAATCCCAGAGGCGCACTGTTCGAATCCACCAGATGCTCTGCCGGGGAAGGAGGGACAATCTCCTCCTGTACCAGTCAGATCTGATTTGACGGTACACTCACACAAAAATAATAAAGTAAAAAAAAAAAAATTTAAAAAAAAAGATGAGTTGCATTAGGAAAATCTGCTCTCAGAGACCTCTCTCAAGTGCTGAAGAGCAAAGATGTCTGTCTTGAGACTAAGGTGTTCCTGATCCAGATCATGGTCTTCTCCACTTATTTGCTATGCATTGGAGTACTCGATAATGATTAAGATTACAGAAGGCTAAGTGTCTTTGAGTTGTGGTGCTGGAGAAGAGTATTGTACACATCATGGACTGCCAAGAGAACAAGCAGATTTGTCGTAGAGATGGATGGTGAAACCAAGTTGCCCCGTGGGGGCAAGGATTTTGAAGCTCTGTCTCATATACATTGGGTGTCTTGTCAATAAGGACTGGTACTTGGAGAAATATGCTTGAAAGTATGGATGGACAGTGCAGGAGAGGAATACCCTGGAGGATATCAACTGACACAGTGACTGGGGAAATGGAATTAAGTGGGTGTCTCAGAGATTGTGAGACTGGCTCAGGATAGGGCAAGGTTCAGAGCTATTGTGCATAGGAACGTCCTGAGTCCAGTCAAGTTGACAGCATGCAACAACAAAAACAAAACACATAGATGTTAGATTATGGAAAGACTGGGAATTTTTAATATGGGCTCTTCCCTTTTAATAAGGTATTATTATGTTGTTGTTATGTGCCATTTAGTCAGAACCAACTCACAGTTGACACCCCAGTAAGTTTTCAAATGTGTAATTCAACCATACCTCTTTCTCTCATAGAGCAGCTGGTAGACTCTCTGTAATTCCTTACTTCTATACTGCCGGCTTCTCCCTTCCTCATAGGGTACTTGTGCATATCAAAATGGGGATCAAGGGTACTTTGTTGTCATAGAGGGAAATAGACTTTGCAACATATACTCAGAGACCCTCATGGAGCACTCAGAAATCAGCGTTAGAAGGGCTCATTGTTCTGAAGAGACAGCTGGCTTTGCGAAGTGAGAAGTATTTTGTTCTTTGTTGTTTAGCAAAAGGCTTCAGGGCATGGAGATTTGGGAATCTGTGAGGTTCCTTTGCATATTCAGAATGAATTGTTTCATTTTCACAAGAATTAACGTTGTATTCTATGTGTGTTGGAGATTTGTTTTTATTTTAAAAATCCTTTTTGTTGCTTTTAAGTGCTGATTTAAAATAGCTTTTAAAAAAGCACACCACAAAACAAAAAACTACCATCACCACCAAACAGGACATCACTTGAAAGTCTTTAAGTCTTCACCTTTTCCTATCACCTGTAGAAAAGGCTTCAGATTTATGGCCATTAACACAAACTCCACAGTTCTTTCTACACACTGATACTTCTACCGGTAACTAGTTTTCAAGAATGAACTCCAGGAAAATGCAAGGTCCTTGGAGATAGTGGCTATATAGAGGTAACCTTTCTACCTCAGGAAGTAAGTGATGGAAAGGAGGTTGCTCTTGAATTCTTGTTAGGGACAAATTCGATAAATCGTAAAGAATAATTCCAAAAAAAAGAATGTTAGGGTGGATACCAGCACAATGAGAAAAGCAGAAATTTATGTTAAGGAACCGTAACAAAGCAAAAGTCAAGCGATGTAGCTTAGGCCAGAGGAAACTCATGTCAGGGGCTAATGAAGGGCAAAGGAAAGAGAAAGTGAGAAGACTAGACCCTAAGAATCAAAACCAGAAAATAGATGGTATTGCCTTAGAGGGAGGACCTTGCAGCCTCACAGTTCTGACATGCACAGTCTCCAAACCAACCTGGTTAGCATTGTAGGTTCATGAAACTTGTCATGCAACCAGTAACATCATGAATAACAGACAGGAGTAAGAATCACTCAGCAAATTTTGAATATCCACATCATCTTTGGTGTCAGGGATAACTTATTCAAAACAGTGTGTCCTTGCCATTGACTTTGACTTTGCCACATTGATGAGAGAGATCACACAAATACGGTGTGTTAGTATGTGTACCTGTTGCCCCACTAAATTGAGAAGATTTAGTGGCAGAAATTGAGAATCTCAACACCAGGAAGGAAGAAGCAATGCATGTCCTTTGAGGCTGCAGATTTCTGTGCCAGTCAAATCAAGATTTAAACAAGAGGAACAGCAATCTCAGCACAGGACTAAAGACCAACCTGAGACAGGTTGTGCCTGCTTCTCTTCAGAAGCAGAGTCAGAGAGGACTGAGGGAAGATGCCATAACTGGCAGGACTAAAGGAACTTCGTACCTTTGACACAAGCTGTGAGGTTGAAAACCAAAGGACCTGCAATCATGCTTGATAAACTGTCTGGACTGAGGGATTATATCCTAGTCGTTGTTGTTGTTATGAACCATCAAGTCGCCTACGACTCATAGTGACCCTATGTATAACAACCCTAAATCCTGCTCTAAATTCTGTGCCAATTTTATTGTCTCTGACACACCTACTCTCATTACCCCAGTGACTGAATCAATTCATCTCATTGAGAGTCTTCATCTCCTGCACTGTCCCTCCGCCCTCCCAAGTATTAGGTCCCTCTCCAAGGACCGGTCTTTCTCCTTGCAACATGTCCAAAGTATGTCAGACAAAGCTTCAGAATCCTTACCTCCAAGGAGCAGCCTGGTTTAACCCTCTCCAGGAAGAACCTGTTTGTTTTCTTAGCAGTTCATGGTCTATTCAATACTCTTCTCCAACACTACAGCTCAAAGGCATCAATTCTCCTTCTATCCTCCCTAGTTATTATTCGGCTCTCTGATGCAGAGCAAGTAATTGTGAGGAGAATGGCCTGTATCAGGCACACCTGAGACTCCAGACTGACATCATTGCTTTTCAAGAACAGAAATCATAGCTTGTTCAGTTTCTTGATCAGCCCCATAACTGTATGGTTATGCAATGGTCATTGAAATTAATTTTGGACCCAGCAGAGCAGTAAGATAGTTGTTGGAATTAGTTGAAATAGGTTCAGGAGTATGGAAAACCATGTCTTATAGGAATTAGTTTTGTACTGTAGATGTTGTTGGTGGGGAAAGAGCTACTTTGTGGAGTTAGTAGAGGTCAGATTTGGCCATCCTCATGGTACCTATACTTTTTGATATCTATCTCATTGGGCCAGACTGAAGCCATAAAGCGCATCCAAATGAGGGAGTGATCTGGTAATAGTAATGTGTAACTCCATTGCCTCAGTGCCTTCTCCATTCTTTCTTTCCTAGGGAGAGTTGAGCTGTAATCCATATTGATGACTATAGTCCTTTACCTTCTGCAGCAAATGCTTCAAAACCTCCTCAGTTTCTGCAGGCAAGGTTGGGTCACCTGTATAATGAAGGCTGTTGATGAGTCTTCCTCCAATCCTGATGCCACACAATTCTTCATAAGGCCCAGCCTCCTGAATTTTCTGTTCTACATATAGATTGAAAAGCTACATGAAAAGAATACACCTCTGACTCACTCCTTTGTTGATTTTGAACTGTGAAGGGTTTTCTTGCTCTGTTTGTTCAATAGCTTCCTGGTCTAGGTCTAGGTTTTGCATGAGCACAATCAAGTGTTCTTGAATTTCCATTTTTCTCGTTGTTATCTATAATTTTTTATGATCCAAGCAGTCAAATGCCTCCATGCCTACTGTTACACTAAGAAGGACTCTTTCAAAAGCCACTAAAATTGTGGTAGACTGTGCTAGTTCTGTAGTTTAGATATCATCCCCTTTAGTTTTTCCTACCTGGTTTAATTCTTTAGCTGGTGAGGAAGACTAAAGCAAGGAGTCAACTATAACTTCCTCAGTTTGAATTCTACAGTTCATTCACAATCCTCAACTTGGGACACCTAAGGCTTGATGTTGCTAGTTGCCATCAAATTGGCTCTAATTCATGGTAACCTAATGCAACAAGCAGAAAAGAAAACTATTTTTTTAAAGTGTATTTTAGTCTAGGGGACAGTTTTGAGAAAAGCCTTATAAACTTAAACCCCTTCACTTGTGGTTAACGTCCACTCTCTGATCTAAAGGAGCAGCATTCCCTCATATTAAATAACATAATAATAGGACCTCTGATCTTGTGTCAAAGGCAACCTTTTCAAGCAATGTAAGAGAACATTTTAACTGTTTTAATTTTAACTGGGTTAGGGTTAGGGTTAGGGCTAGATTTGCTCATTTCTTCATCTTCTTTCTCTATTTACATGATATACAGAATTTAAGTATTTTCCCTTGAGACAATTCAAATTAAGAAAGTCAGCATTCATGTAGCATAGCCATTTCAAGACATAAGAACACAACCTAATTTAGTAGCCTAGGCACCTCAGGTGTTCGCCCATAGCAGCCTTTAACTCTGCTAAGAGATTTCAGGTGCCATTAGAGTGACTCTCGTAGCATCAAGACACCACAAACCTTAGCTAACCTTCTAGAGAACAGTTCGTTGAAAGTCTCTGCGATGATCACATGGCTTACTCAGAGGCAGTGATCTTTAAAGTCAAATGCATATGTACTTAAGCAAGCATATTCTTGACCTACTTGATCATCTGCACATGCTCTCCACAAGATCCAGGTGACAGCCATCATGACAGAACTGTTGCACATGTGCTTAATTATCCTAATCCCTCCCACTGGCCCAATCCTAGGTGACCACCTCCTCCTCCATGAGCGAAGACGACAGTCTTGTCCTTTTGTTAGATTAACTCAATCTTCTCCCCGTAAATAAATGGAGATGTCCTATAGGCTCCCTGTAGAGCTTTGGAAGGAACCTCTACCAACATCTTTCAAGGAGATATGGAGTAGAGGTGTCTCAGCCCTCCATGTCCCCCTTTGTAATGCATGTTCTCTATCCATCTATCTCTGCTTGCACAGAAAAGCATGAACTCCTGTTCTACTATTCTTAACAAGAGGAAGAAACCAAATTGAAGAGGTGAGTGAGCTGGAGACTTTCTTGGTGACCATATTTCTGGCTACAAGAGAATGAATAATTTTACAGCATTTTTGTGATTTTTCTGTTGGTATGTTTGAGTACCTTGTTGTAGCAATTGTGTCAACTCATCTCATTAGGCTTTGGATTGTTTTCATTGGGCCTCTGCTTGAACTTAAATTGATGTTGTCGAGCAATTTAACTTTCCTGGTGTTTGTTCAAAGGGAGTGAGTAGTATTCTCATTCTCACTTCTAATGAACACACTGGTTGTTTTCCTTCTAAGAATGATATGTTCAATATTTTGGCCCTCTGTTGTAAAGTTGGTGTTCTTCACCAATACCGCAGTACAAATGCATCAGCTCGATTTGGGGTTTTATTTTCATTTTCCTTTTCCGCTACCCAACATTCTCTTATTTGTGAAGCAACTGAATGACCCTAACTTTCATAACACACACACACACACACACACACACACACACACACACACACACTCTACATAGAAATTATGCCGGCCTTATAAAACTTTGAGGAGATACTTTGCAGCAGATTTGGCCATTGCGGTAGGGTTTTGGCCTTCTTGACTAATATTTATAAAGACATTGTTTATCCAAGCAAAATGAAACTATTGATAAACTCAATTTTTTCTGTTTCCTTGTTCTTATGAGGGTGTTACCTTCATCAGTAACAGTTCAGGTCATCTTTATTTCTTTAAAAATTATGTCAATTGAATATTATAGATTTGTTACAACTCTTATCCACTTTTCATGCTTCATTCTTCTTTATATAGTTTGGGTTTTTTGTATTATTTATAAAGAATAAATAAAGTTATTAAAAGGTATGGAGACAGGATGCATCGCTGATGCACTCCCTTTCTGATTTTGAATCTTGCAGTGTTTTCCTGCTCCGTTCTGAGGACTGCTTCTTGGTCTATGTATAGGTTTCACATAAGCACAATCAAGTATTTTGGGATTCCCATTCTCCTTAAGGTTAACCAAAATTTGTTGTGATCCACACAGTCAAATGCCTTTACATAGTCAATGAAACACAGATAGATATCCCACTGGTACTCTTTGCTTTCTGCTAGAATTCATTTAACATTGGCAATAATGTCTCTAGTGCCACGACCTCTTCTAAACCCAGCTTGTATTTCTGGTAGTTATCTGTCAATGTACTATTACAGCCATTTCTGGATAATCAGCAGAATTTTGCTTGTATGTGATATGGGTCATATTGTACAATAATTTCCACACTCCGTTGAATCAACATTTTTTGGAATGGAAACACTATCAGGGACTTTTTCAGAGTACTGAGAAGCAGTGATGTCAGTCTAGAGACTAAGGTGTGCCTGATCCAGGTCATCATATTTGTAAGTACTTTCTATACTTCAGAGAGCTGGACAATGACTAAAGATGACAATAAAGAATTGGTGCCTTTGAATAGTGGTGCTGGAGAAGAGTTTTCAACATATCATGCACCACCAAGTAAACAAATAGGTCTGTTTTGGAGAAGGTAAAACTAAGTTTCTCCATGAAGACTAGGATTTTGAAACTCTATCTCAACTACTTTTGAGCATGTGGCTAGGAGGGAGCAATTCTTGGAGAAGAATATCATGCTCAGAAGGTGGGGGGACAGTGCAGGAGAGGAAGACCCTAGAAGAGATGGATTGTTAGGGTAACCAGGGTAACGAGGGTAGGTGTGTCAGAGTCTTTGAGACTGGCTCAGGACAGGGCAAGCTTTTGAGCTGTTGTACATTGGATCACCATGAGTTGTAGGCAACTAAATAGCACATAACAACAAGAAGCAAAGTGAAATGATACAACACAACCACACACTTTCTCTAGTTTTGAAACACAAAATGTTCCTTTGTTTTGCCCTAATAACGATCCCTTATTCCATGTACAAGTTTCATATGAGCACAATAAAAATGGTCTGGAATTTCTATTCTTGGCAAAGTTATCAATAATGTATTATATTTCTCACCGTTAGATGCCTTTTTATAACCAAAATACTACTGTTGTTGTATGCCACTGAGTTGGACCTGGCTCATAGCTGACTTTCTAGAAGGTTTTCAGCGGCTGTAAATCACACAGAAGGAAAGTATCCAATGTTGTCAAATCACTTGCCTTTAGGCTGGCAGCACTACCTCTTACCCACTAGACCACCAGAGGTCATAATAAACACTTTTTTTTCCCTGCCGAGTATTCTCTCTAGCAGAGATATTTCATTCTGTCTTGCTAAGTTCCATCAAAACATCTTCAACAAATGCATCACATTATTAATCATACAAAGTTTTACTCTCACCTCAAATCTCTGTGGTTTATACTTGTGGCAGAACAGATCACTCAGGAAGCAGGGCTTTATGAGGAGGAATGTGGTATCAATATTAGAGGAAGATTCATCAACAACCTACGATATGCAGATGACACAAACTGGCTTGCTGAAACAAGAAGACCTGATGCTTTTGCTGCAGAAGATCAAGGACTGTAGTCTTCAATATGTTTTAAAATTCAACATCAAGAAGACAAAAATTCTCACCACTGGGCCACTGAGCAGCACCATATTAGATGGAGAAGAGATTGAGGTTGTTATCATTACAGCTTGCTCAGCTCGACCATCAACACTCTTAACACCAGCTGTCTGGAAATCAAAAGATGAATTGCATTGGGGAAATCTACTGTCAGGGACCTCTCCAGAGTACTGAAATTCAACGATGTCAGTCCAGAGACTATGGTGCATTTAATCCAGGCAATGGGTCTCCACAATTACTTTTTATGCTTCAGAGAACTGAACAATGACAAAGAATGACAGAAGAAGGGTCAATGCCTTTGAGTTGTGGTGTTGGAGAAGAGTCTTGAACATACCATGACAGCCAAGAAAGCAAATAAGGCTGCCTTGGAAAGGGTTAATCCAAGTTTCTCCTTGGAGGCAAGGATTTTGAAGCTTCATCTCACATACTTTGGGCACATGGCCAGGAGAGACTGGTCCTTGGAGAAGGACATCATGCTCAGAAGGCTGGAGAGACAGCACGGGAGTGGAAGACCCAGGATGAGATGGATTGATACAGTGACTGGAGCAATGGTGGTAGGTGTGTTGGAATTAGTGAGACTGGGTCAGAACAGGAAAGGGTTCAAAGCTGCTGTACACAGGATCGCTATGGGTCACAGGCAACTTGACAGTAAATAACAACCACAGCAACAACCTTGAAAGCATAGGGTACTAACATATAAAATCGTTAATATTTTACTACTGAGGTAATTTTTTTAAAAGTTAGATAATTGAGATAGTCAATAGACAAGGAGTAGGTACATTAGTTTCCTAGGGTTGCCACCAAACAACAACACCAACATCACACACACAAAAATTCCCCACTGTAGGTATCTAATAAGATAAGAACTTAATTGTCTCACAATTTTTTGGTGGCTAAAAGTACAGGTCTGATCCACCATCTGGCCTAGTTTTCACAACTTTGATATTGAGCTTCTCCAGTGATTCTTTCCACAAAGGTAATAGGTCTGAATCTTATGCATATCACCAAGTGAAACCCAGGTATATAGTCTGCATTTATGTTTCTTATAAAAAGTATATGTAATGAATAAATCATTGACTGTACAGAACTCTAACATTCTGATTCCAGCCTAATTTCTGTCACCAAGTCCATGTTTTCTGACTACTGATCCTTTTCCCCAACTTTTGCATTCCAGTCACTTATTATTATTATTATTATTATTATTATTATTATTATTGCAACTTGATTGCATGTTCAATCGATTACTGATTGCAAAAGTTGATAGAAATCTATTTTCTCCTTTTTGTCTCTAGTTGTGGATGCGTATATTTGAATGATAGTGATATTAAATTATCTTCCTTGTATAGTATGGATAGTATCCTGTCATTCACAATATTGTGTTTCAAGATGGATCTGTTGTTGTTATGCACCATCAAGTCACTTGTGACACGTAGCAACCCTATGGACTACAGCTCTGAATGCTACTCTATCCTGAGCCAATTTTATTGTCTCTGACACACCTACTCCTATTGTCCCAGTCACAGAGTCAATCTATCTCAACCAGAGTCTTCCTCTCTTGTGCTGTCCCTCTACCCTGACAAGCATTCTTGAAACATGCCCAAAATATGTCAGATGAAGATTCAGAATCCTTGCCTCCAAAGGACAGCCTGGTTTCACCCTCTCTGGGACCAACCTGCTTGTTCTCCTAGCAGTCCATGTTATATTCAATACTTTTCTCCAGCACCAAAGCTCAAAGACATCAGTTCTCTTCTATGATCCCTAGTGATTCATTGCATAGCTTTCTGATGCAGAGCAAGTAATTGCAAAGACCATAGAAATGACTTTTTAAACTATGAAAGGAACCTGATTTTTCCTCACCTTTATTTCTAGCAAAGTAGATCATAATGGTTGTCTGATTCAAAATGTCCCTTGAGAATCCATTTGTTTTGCCAATACTTAGTATGTCAATATTTTTCCATTTCTTTCTTAATAATGTCCAATTATCCTACATTCATGCTTCTCACATTCCACATTTTCATACTAGGGTCTGCTTACAACAGTTAGTTCTCCTTTGTGTTTCCTTATATGAGGGTTCAGTCTCAGTTGCCATTTATGCCCATGTACTCTAAATGTGCTCTGCTGTATATAGAAAATCTTCTGGAGGACAAGCACGTGGCCAACTGACTGGAGGAGATCCATATTTGTTCCCATTCCAAATAAAGGTGACCTGATAGAGTGGGGAAATAATCGACCAATATCATTGATATCACATGCAAGCAAGATTCTGCTGAAGATTATCCAAAAACACTGGAACAGCACATCAACAGAGATTTGCCAGAGGTGCAGGCTACATTTAGAAGAGGCCATGGTACTAGGGATATTATAGCTAATATTAGATGGATTTTGAGTGAAAGCAGAGTACCAGAGAATGTCTATCTGTGTTTCATTGACTATGTAAAGGAATTTGACTGTGTGGATCACAACAAACTGTGGCTAACTGAGAAGAATGGGAATCCCAGAACACTTGATTGTACTTATACAAAAGATCTGCTTGAACTAGGAGACAGTCATCAGAACAGAGCAGAAAAACACTGTATGGTTCAAAATCGGGAAGGGTGTACCCCACAGATGTGCCCTATCTCCATACATTTTCCATCTATGTGCAAAACAGATCATCGGGAGACTGGGCTCTATGAGGAGGAACGTGGTATCAGGATTGGAGGGAGACTCATCAACAACCTGTATTTTGCAGATGACACAACCCTGCTTGCTGAAACTGAAGGGCAACCTGAAGTGCTTGCTGCAGAAGGTCAAGGACTGCAGCCTTCAATATGGATTGAAGCTAAGAGAACAAACAGATTCCTCATAGAGAGGGTGAAACCAGGCTTCCTCTCCTTGAAGGCAAGGATTCTGAAGCTCAGTCTACTTTGGGTATGTTGCAAGCAGAGACCAATACTTGGAGAGGGACATCATGCTTGGGAGTGTGGGGGGACAGCACAAGATAGGATAAGTGACTGGGCAATGGCAGTAGGTGTGTCAGAGACAATATGGTTGGCTCAGGATAGAGCAGGGTTCAGATCTGTTGTCCATAGGGTTACTATGAGTCACAAGTGACTCAACAACACATAACAAAGCAACAATAGGAATCCAGGGTCAGACTCTGGTCATGTTGATTTGTTCTGTAGGCTTTAGAATCTGTTCCTTGATTCACTATGTTCCTTCAGCTGTTCCTTGTTTTGCACTGATGACACAGTGGTTAAGCCTAAGTCTGTTTCCAAAAGGTCTGTTGTTAGAACCTGCCACTTGCTCCAAAGGAGAAGGATGAAACAATCTGCTCTTAAAAAATGTATAGGCTAAGAGAAAGAATGGTTCCCACATCAGGCAGCAAGACTAGATGTAAGCAAAGCTTGTGGTGGCAAGACCCTGGTCAGAGCAAGACCCTGGTGGTGGAGAAACTGCTGTGGGAGAAACAGTGGCAAGGTGTGACCTGAGGTGTCTTGCATTTGTGCCAGCCACAGTTTAATATTTGGTTGTTCTTGCTGTATGCTTGAAGGAGAAGCTGACTTAGAACTGCTCTGTGGAAAATTTTGTTGGATGGTTTGGATTTGACTGATGAACTAAAACCAGATTATAGACTTATTGAGGCATTGTGTCTTAGAAATGTTGAGCTAAATCCTGGACTTGTATTGTGAGATATTATTTGCTTCTCCCATTCACTTTCTTGATAAACCCCATAGCTGTTACTAGAAAAAAAAAATGTATAGCCTCAGAAGCACTTAAGTTCTACTCTTTAGTTTTAGATTTTAGTTGTTCATTGGGTTGTTGTTGTTGTTGTTGCTATGTGCCGTCGAGTCACTTGTGACTCATAGTGACCCTATGTACAACAGCCCTAAATCCTGCTCTATCTTGTGCCAATTGCACTGCCTCTGACACACCCATCCTGACACCCCAGTCACTGAATTAATCTACCTCATAGAGGGCCTTTCCCTCCTGTGCTGTCCCTGTACCCTCCTAAGCATGATGTCCCTGTATAAGGACTGGTCCCTCCTTACAACATGTCCAAAGTATGTCAGATGAAACCTCAGAATCCTTGCCTCCAAGGAGCAGTCTGGTTTAAACCTCTCTAGGATGAATCTGTTTGTTTTTTTAGCAGTCCATGGTACCCTCAATATTCTTCTCCAGCACCACAGCTCAAAGGTATCAATTCTCCTATCTTCCCTAGTCATTGTCCAACACTCTGATGCATAAAAAGTAATTGCGAAGACCATGGCCTGTATCAGATACACCTTAGTCTCCAGAGTGACAATATTTCTCTTCAGTACTTTGGAGAGGTCTCTAACAGCAGACTTTCCCATCGCAATATGTCTATGAGGAGAAGTGTGGCATCAGGATTGGTGGAAGTTCTATCAACAATCTGCATTATGCAGATGACACAACCCTGCTTGCTGAAACTGAGGAGGACCTGAAGCACCTGCTGCAGAGGTCAAGGACTGCAGCCTTCAGTATAGGTTGAGGCTTAATAACAAGAAGACAAAGATTCTCACCACTGGACCAACTGGCAGCATCAGGATGGATGGCGAAGAGATTGAGATGGTTCACAGCTTTAATTTGCTTGGCTCCACAGTCAACACTCTTGGCACCAACAGCCAGGAAATGAAAAGACATATTGAGATGGGAAAGTTCATTGGGTAGCTATGAATTATAGTCAACTCAATGGCACCTAACAATAACAACATTTGGAAAAATACATTATGTTGGACAATCATATCAACAAAACAGAAGAATACCCTCACTGAGATAAATTTACACAGTGACTGCAACAATGGCTTAAGTAACAATGGCAGAGGACTGTGAGCCTGGAGAAGGACAGAGCAAGGTCTCAATGTGTTGTTTATAAGGTTGCCATTAATGTGAGGACACCTAATAACAAACAGGGAATCTATTCCATGAAAGGGTTTCCATTTTGGTTTCAGGCTTTTTACATGTCCTGTGAATATTTTCACATAGTCTCTTCATTATATTTTATTTTTTAAAAAAGCCTTCCTAGGGGAAAAAAAAAATCTGTCCTTGTTTGTTGCTTTGAAATCCTAAATATATTTAAATCTGTCAGTCTTTTAAGCATTTCTTTCAGTGTGTTGTCCAACTTATTAACTAGACACATGTGACTATTGTGTATTTGGCAATGTGACTAGTCCAAACTGAAGACTTCCAAATATAAAATGCATAGCCGTTTGAATATGCAAAATAATGTCAACTATCTCACTAATAAATTTTATATTGAATACAGATTGAAATTGTAGTACGGTGCAAATAATTTTACCTGTTTCTCTTTACTTTTTAAAATGAGCCTACCAGAAAAGTAAAAAATTGCATCTCTGTCTTGAATTACGCTTCCATTGGAGAGTACCTTTCCAGAATATTTGCACAGTAATTTGCAAACATCTGTTCTCACTCCTAGAACAGTCACTATGGCATCAAGATATAAGGAGCAAATAATATGTGACAATAAAATGAAGAAAAATCTTAATTGATGCCTTGAGCTGAATTTCATTAACAAGAAAATATACCTGTTATTTCTCTTGGAAGTTTCTTAAAGTAACTTTTACAAAACTTTGTCTCCTTTGTGAGGCTCTGAATGGTTTCCCTGTCATATTTGGAAGATGATTTCTTTTTTCAAATCCTATATTTTCTCTTATCCTTTTCAGCTTGACTATTCTTCCAACACAGTGGTTCTCATAGTGTAGTCTCTATTCAAATAAACAGCAATACTGCCCAAAAATTTGTTAGAAAATGTAAATCTTAACACCATAATCATTGAGACACTCTTGAGATGGATTCAGAAGTACACCTGATAGCTCTGACGGTTCCTTCTGAACAAGAAACAATACTCTTCTTGAGAAACCAAGATCGGACATTCCAGACTCATCATCCTTAGGACTGCCAATAAACACCACTTAATAGATTCTTTCTTTTTATTGTTGTTGTTATGGTTATGTGTCATGGAGTAGCATGTGACCCATAGCGACCCTATGTACAAGAGCCCTAAATGCCGTTCTAGCCTGTGCCAACCTCGCCATCTCAGACACACTCATTCCCACCACTCCAGTCACAGAATCGATCCATCTCATCAAAGGTCTTCCTCTCCTGCACCGTCCTTCCACTCTCCCAAACATTATGTCCCTCTCCAAGGACCAGTCCCTCCTTGCAACATGCCCAAAGTGTCAGATGAACCTTCAGAATCCTTGACTCCAAGGA